>NW_027219172.1:0-5708 GCF_027580195.1 Bos mutus
CCTGCTCAGCCACGTGATCACTGACGGCACAGTCAGGTGATCAGCGCCTCTCAGTCAGGTGATCACCGTATGATAAACACGTGATCAGTGAACGACCAGCCACGTGATCACTGCATGCGCAGTCAGGTGGTCAGTTCCTGATCAGCCACCTGATCAGTGCGTGCACAGTCCCCTGATCAGCGCCTGTCAGTCACTGATCACTGCCTGATAAACACGTGATCAGTGCCTGAACAGCCACGTCATCAGTGCATGCGCAGTCACGTGATCAGTGCATGATAGCCACGTGATCAGTGCGTGCACAGTCCCATGATCAGCGCCTGTCAGTCACTGATCATTGCCTGATAAACACGTGATAAGTGCATGAGAGCCACGTGATCATTGCATGATCAGTCACGTGATAGGTGTTTGATCAGCCCACGTGAACAGTGCATACTCAGTCACGTGATCAGGGCCTGCTGAGCTGCTTGATTACTGTCTGCTCATCTGCTTGACAATTGCCAGCTGAGCTGCACGATTCTTGCCTGTCATCAACTTGACAACTGCCACCTGTGCTGCGTAATTCCTGCCTGCTCAGCTGCTTGATTATTGCCAGCTGAGCAGCATGATTTCTCACAGCTGAGTTCCATGATTATTGCCTGCTGACTGTTTGATTCGTGCCTACTCAGCTCTTTGATCATTGCCTCCAGAGGCACATGATCAGTGTATGACACCAAACATGATCAGCACATGATCAGTCACATGATCAATGCATGATAAGCCAGGTGATCAGTGCATGATCAATTACGTGATCCCTGCATGATCAGTCATGTCACCAGTACATGGTAGCTGCGTGACCATTGCATGATCAGTCACGTGAGCAGTGCACGATAGCCACGTGATCAGTGCATGATCAGTCACGTGATCAGTGCATGATCAGACACGTGATCAGTGCATGAGTATTTTCGTGATCAGTGCATGATCAGTCACGTGATCAGTGCATGATAGCCACGTGATCAGGCCATGATAGTCACGTGATCAGTGCATGATCAGTCACGTTATATGTGTTTGATCAGCCACGTGATCAGTGCATGATATCCATATAATCAGTGCATGATAGCCACGTGATCACTTCAAGATTAGTCACGTGAGCTGTGCATGACCAGGCACGATCAGTGCATGATATCCACGTGATCAGTACATGATAGCCACGTGATCAGTGCATGAGAGCCACTTGATCATTGCATGGTCAGTCATGTGATACATGTGTGATCAGCCACGTGATCAGTGCATGATGAGCCACGTGATCAGAGCAGGATCAATTACGTGATCACGTGACCAGTACATGGTTGCTATGTGATCATTGCATGATCATCCACGTGAGCAGAGCATGATAGCCACGTGATCAGTGCATGATCAGTCACGTGATCAGTACATGATCAGTCACGTGAACAGTGCATGATCATTTACGTGATCTGTGCATGATCAGTCAGCTGACCAGTATATGGTAGCTATGTGATCATTGCATGACGAGCCACGGAGCAGTGCATGATAGCCACGTGATGTGTGCATTATCAGTTACTTGAGCAGAGTATGATCAGCCACGTGATCAGTGCATGAGTGCCACGTGATCACTGCATGATCAGTCACGCGTGACAGGTGTGTGATCAGCCACGTGAACAGTGCATGTTCAGCCACGTGATCAGTGCATGATCAGCCACGTGATCAGTGCATGATATCCAAGTGATCAGTGCATGATCAATCACGTGATCAGTGTATGATCAGCCACGTGAACAGTGCATGCTCAGTCACGTGATCAGGGCCTGCTGAGCTGCGTGATTACTGTCTGCTCATCTCTGACAATTGCCAGCTGAGCTGCACGATTCCTGCCTGTCATCTGCTTGACAATTGCCAGCAGTGCTGCGTAATTCCTGCCTGCTCAGCTGCTTGATTATTGCCAGCTCAGCAGCATGGTTCCTCACAGCTGATTTCCGCGAGTATTGCCTGCTGACTGTTTGATTCGTGGCCTACTCAGCTCTTTGTTTATAGCCTCCAGAGGCACATGATCACTGTATGATAGCAAACATGATCAGCACATGATCAGTCACATTATCAGCGCCATTAAGTCACGTGATCACTACATGATAGTCATATGATCAGTCCATGCTCAGTCAGGGTATCAGTGCATGATCAGCCACGTGATTAGTGCATGATAGCCACGTAATCGTGCATGAGAGCCACGTGATCAGTGCATGATCAGCCAGGTGATCAGTGCATGATAGCTACGTGATCAGTTCATGATTAGTCACGTGATCTGTGCATGACCAGGCAGGTGATCAGTGTATGATCAGCCACGTGATGAGTGCATGATAGCCACGTGATCAGTGCATGATCAGTCACCTGATGGGTGTATGATCAGTCACGTGACCGGTACATGGTAGCTACATGATCATTGCATGATCAGCCACGTGAATAGTGCATGATAGCCACGTGATCAGTGCATGATCAGTCACGTAATCAGTGCATGATCAGTCATGTGACCAGTACATGGTAGCTGGGTGATCATTGCATGATTATCCACGTGAGCAGTGCATTATAGCCACGTGATAATTGCATGATCAGCCACATAATCAGTGCATGATCAAGCACGTGATCAGTGCATGATCAGCCACGTGATCAGTGCATGACCAGGCACGTGATAAGTGTACGACCAGCCAAGTGATCAGTGCATGATAGCCACGTGATCAGTGCATGATCAATCACGTGATTAGTGCATGATCAGTCACGTGACCAGTGTATGATCAGCCACGTGATCAGTGCATGATCAGCCACATGATCAGTGCATGATCAGCCACATGATCAGTGCATGATCAATTACGTGATCAGTGCATGATCAGTCACGTGACCAGTACATGGTAGCTACATGATCATTGCATGATCAGCCACGTGAGCCATGCATGATAGCCACGAGATCAGTGCATGATCAGTCACGTGATCAGTGCTTGATCAGTCACGTGATCATTGTATTATAAGTCACCTGATCAGTGCATGATCAATTACTTGATCAATGCATGATCACTCACATGACCAGTACATGTTAGCTACGTGAGCATTGCAGGATCAGCCACGTGAGCAGTGCATGATAGCCACGTGATCAGTGCATGATCAGTTCGGGATCAGAGTATGATAAGCCACTTGATCAGTGCATGATAGCCACGTGATCACTGCATGATCTTTCACATGATCAATGTATGATCATCCACATGTTCATTGCATGGGCAGTCATGTGATAAGTGCGTGATATAGACGTGATCAGTACATGATCAGTCTCGTGATCAGTGTATGATCAACCACGAGATCAGTGAACGATAGCCAGGTAATGCATGCATGATAGCCAGATGATCAGGGCATTATCAGTCAGATGATCAGTGTATGATCAGCCAAGTAATCAGTGCATGATAGCCAACAGTTCAGTGGATGATCAGTCACGTGATCAGTGCATGATTAATTACGTGATCAGTGCATGATCAGTCATGTGACCTGTACATGGTAGCTGCGTGATCATTGCGTGATCAGCCACGTGAGCAGTGCATGATAGCCACGTGAGCAGTGCATGATCAGCCACGTGATCAGTGCATGATCAGTCAAGTGATCAGTGCATGATCAGTCACGTGACCAGTACATGGTAGCTACGTGATCATTGCATGATCAGCCAGGTGATCAGTGCATGATAGCCACGTGATCAGTGCATGATAGCCACGTGATCAGTCCATGATCAGTCACGTGATACGTCTGTGATCCGCCACGTGATCAGTGCATGATATCCACGTGATCAGTGCATGATAGCCACGTGATCACTTCAAGATTAGTCACGTGAGCTGTGCATGACCAGGCGCGATCAGTGCATGATATCCACGTGATCAGTACATGATAGCCACGTGATCAGTGCATGAGAACCACGTGATCATTGCATGGTCAGTCACGTGATACATGTGTGATAAGCCACGTGATCAGTGCATGATGAGCCACGTGATCAGTGCAGGATCAATTACGTGATCAGTGCATGATCAGTCACGTGACCAGTACATGGTTGCTACGTGATCATTGCATGATCAGCCACGTGAGCAGAGCATGATAGCCACGTGATCAGTGCATGATCAGTCACGTGATCAGTACATGATCAGTCACGTGAACAGTGCATGATCATTTACGTGATCTGTGCATGATCAGTCACGTGACCAGTATATGGTAGCTATGTGATCATTGCATGATGAGCCACGGAGCAGTGCATGATAGCCACGTGATGTGTGCATTATCAGTTACTTGAGCAGAGTATGATCAGCCACGTGATCAGTGCATGAGTGCCACGTGATCACTGCATGATCAGTCACGTGACAGGTGTGTGATCAGCCACGTGAACAGTGCATGGTCAGCCACGTGATCAGTGCATGATCAGCCACGTGATCAGTGCATGATATCCAAGTGATCAGTGCATGATCAATCACGTGATCAGTGCATGATCAGTCACGTGAACAGTGCATGATAAGTCACCTGATCAGTGCATGATCAATTACGTGATCAGTGCATGATCACTCACGTGACCAGTACATGTTAGCTACGTGAGCATTGCATGATCAGCCACGTGAGCAGTGCATGATAGCCACGTGATCAGTGCATGATCAGTTTCGGGATCAGAGTATGATAAGCCACTTGATCAGTGCATGATAGCCACGTGATCACTGCATGATCTGTCACATCATCAATGTATGATCATCCACATGTTCATTGCATTGGGAGTCATGTGATAAGTGCGTGATATAGACGTGATCAGTGCATGATCAGTCGTGATCAGTGTATGATCAACCACATGATCAGTGCACGATAGCCAGGTAATGCCTGCATGATAGCCAGATGACCAGGGCATTATCAGTCAGATGATCAGTGTATGATCAGCCAAGTAATCAGTGCATGATAGCCAACAGTTCAGTGGATGATCAGTCACGTGATCAGTGCATGATTAATTACGTGATCAGTGCATGATCAGTCATGTGACCTGTACATGGTAGCTGCGTGATCATTGCGTGATCAGCCCGTGAGCAGTGCATGATAGCCACGCGTGAGCAGTGCATGATCAGCCACGTGATCAGTGCATGATCAGTCACGTGATCATTGCATGATCAGCCACGTGAGCAGTGCATGATCAATTACCTTACCATTGCATGATCAGTCACGCGTGACCAGTACATGTTAGCTACCTGATCATTGCAGGATCAGCCACGTGAGCACTGCATGATAGACACGTGATCAGTGCATGATCAGCTATATGAGCAGTGAATGATCAGCCACGTGATCAGTGCAAGATCAGACACGTGAACAGTGTATGATCAGCTACGTGATCAGTGCATGATGCCAATGTGATCAGTTCATGGTTAGTCACGTGATCTGTGCATGACAGGAACGTAATCAGTGTATGAAATCCACGTGATCAGTGAATTATAGCCACGTGATCAGTTCATGATTAGTCACGTGATCTGTGCATGACCTGGGCGTGAACGGTGTATGATCAGCCACGTGATCAGTGCATTATAGCCACGTGATCAGTACATGATCAGTCAAGTGATCAGTGGGTGAACTGTCACGTGATCAGTGCATGATGAGCCACGTGATCAGTTCAGGATCAATTCGTCATCAGTGTGTGCATAATGAGTCCGCGTGACCAGTATATGGTAGCT
>NW_027219173.1:0-10902 GCF_027580195.1 Bos mutus
AGGTGACTGATTGTGAACTGATAAGGTGGATATCATGCACTGATCAGGTGGCTTATCATACACTGATCCGGTAACTTATCATGCACTGATCACGTGACTGTTCATGCACTGATCTCGTGGCTGTATGCACTGATCACGTGAATGATCAGGCACTTATCACATGGCTATCTTGAACTGATCATGTGACTGTGCATGCCCTTATCATGTAACTGATCATGCACAGATAATGTGGCTATCATGCAATGATCACGTGACAGGGCATACACTGATCATTGGATGATCATACACTGATCACGAGACTGATCATGCACAGAACTCATGGCTATCATGCACTGATCACCTCACTGCGCATGCACTGATAATGTGGATGTTGATACAGTGATCATGTGACAGATCATGCACAGATCACGTGACTGATCATGCACTGATCAGGTGGCTTATCATACACTGACCACGTTACAGATCTTGCGCTGATCATGTGACTGATCATGTACTGATCAAGTGACTGATCCTGCACTGATCACGTGCCTGATCATGTACTGATCACATGGCTATCATGCCCTGATCACGTGGCTATCATGCAATGATCACGTGGCTGATAATACACTTATCACGTGACTGATCATGCACTGATCACGTGTCTATCATTCCCTGATCACGTCACTGCGCATGCACTGATAATGTGGATGTTGATACAGTGATCATGTGACAGATCATGCACAGATCACGTGACTGATCATGCACTGATCAGGTGGCTATCATGCACTGATCACGTGGCTATGATGCAGTGATCACCTGGCTGATCATACACTGATCACCTGACTGATCATGCACTGATCACATGTCTATCATGCACTGATCATGTGACTGCCCAGGCACTGATCACGGGGCTGATCATACACGATTCACCTGACTGATCATGGACAGATCACGTGACTGATCATGCACTGATCACGTAGCTATAATGCACTGATTACGTGACTGCACATGCACTGATCATGTGGATATCATACACTGATCACGTGACTGGTCATGCACTGCTCACGTGGCTTATCATACACACGTCATCACACTGATCACGTGGCTGATCATACACTGATCTCGTGACTGCACGTGCACTGCTCACGTGGCTGATCATGACACTGATCTCGTGACTGCACATGCACTGCTCACGTGGCTTATCATACACTGATCACGTGGCTGATCATGTAGTAATCACGTTGCTGATCAGGAACTGATCACGTGACTGAGCATGCAGTGACCACCTGTCTGAATGGCACCGATCATGTCACTGATCATGCGCTGATCACATGGCAATCATGCACTGATGATGTGCCTCCGGAGGCAATAATCAAAGAGCTGAGCAGGCACGAATCACGCAATCAGCAGGCAATAATCATGGACCTCAGCTGTGACAAATCATGCTGCACAGCTGGCAATAATCAAGCAGCTGAGCAGGCAGGCAGGAATCACATGGCCCAGCTGGCAATTGTCAAGCAGATGAGCAGGCAGGAATCACGCACCTCAGCTGGCAATAATCAAGCACATGAGCAGACAGGTATCACGCAGCTCAGCTGGCAATTATCAAGCAGATGAGCAGGCAGGAATCACACAGCTCAGCTGGGAATTATCAAGCAGATGAGCAGGCAGGAATCACGCAGCTCAGCAGGCCTAATCACGTGACTGAGCGCGCGCACTGTTTCGCGTGGCTGATCATACAATGATCACATGACTGATCACATGGCTATCATTCACTGATCACGTGGCTGATCATGCACTGAACATGTGGCTGATCATGCACAGATAACCTGGCTGATCATGCACTGATCACGTGACAAATCATGCACTGATCACGTGGCTATCATACATTGATCACGTGACTGGGCATTCACTGATCACGTGGATGATCATACACTGATCACTAGACTGATCAAGCACTGATCTCGTGGCTATCATGCACTAATCACGTGGTTGATCATACACTGCTCACGTGACTGATCATGCACTGATCAAATGTTTATCATTCACTGATCACGTGTCTGATCGTGCACTGAACATGTGGCTGATCATGCACAGGTAACCTGGCTGATCATGCACTGATCACGTGACTGATCAGGCACTTATCACGTGGCTATCTTGGACTGATCATGTGACTGTGCATGCCCTTATCACGTAACTGATCATGCACAGATAATGTGGCTATCACGCAATGATTGGGGCATACACTGATCATGTGGATGATCATACACTGATCACGAGACTGATCATGCACAGAACTCATGGCTATCATGCACTGATCACGTGGCTGGTATACACTGATCACGTGACTGATCATGTACTGATCACATGGCTATCATGCACTGATAACGTGGTTATCATGCTCTGATCACGTGGCTATCATGCACTGATCACATGACTGATCATGCACTGATCGCCGCTATCATCCACTTTTCACATGACTGCGTATGACCTGATCACGTGGATGGTGAGGTAGTGATCACGTGGCTGAACATGCACTGATCACCTGGGTGATCATACACACTGATCACGTGACTGATAATGCACTGATCACCTGGCTATCATGCACTGATCACATAGCTATCATGCACTGATCACGTGTCTGTGCATTCACTGATCAGGTGACTGATTGTGAACTGATAAGGTGGATATCATGCACTGATCAGGTGGCTTATCATACACTGATCCGGTAACTTATCATGCACTGATCACGTGACTGTTCATGCACTGATCTCGTGGCTATTATGCACTGATCACGTGAATGATCAGGCACTTATCACATGGCTATCTTGAACTGATCATGTGACTGTGCAGGCCCTTATCATGTAACTGATCATGCACAGATAATGTGGTTATCATGCAATGATCACGTGACGGGGCATACACTGATCATGTGGATGATCATACACTGATCACGAGACTGATCATGCACAGAACTCATGGCTATCATGCACTGATCACCTCCTGCGCATGCACTGCTGCGCATGCACTGATAATGTGGATGTTGATACAGTGATCATGTGACAGATCATGCACAGATCACGTGACTGATCATGCACTGATCAGGTGGCTTATCATACACTGACCACGTTACAGATCTTGCGCTGATCATGTGACTGATCATGTACTGATCAAGTGACTGATCCTGCACTGATCACGTGCCTGATCATGTACTGATCACATGGCTATCATGCCCTGATCACGTGGCTATCATGCAATGATCACGTGGCTGATAATACACTTATCACGTGACTGATCATGCACTGATCACGTGTCTATCATTCCCTGATCACGTCACTGCGCATGCACTGATAATGTGGATGTTGATACAGTGATCATGTGACAGATCATGCACAGATCACGTGACTGATCATGCACTGATCAGGTGGCTATCATGCACTGATCACGTGGCTATGATGCAGTGATCACCTGGCTGATCATCACACTGATCACCTGACTGATCATCTGATCACTGATCACATGTCTATCATGCACTGATCATGTGACTGCCCAGGCACTGATCACGTGGGGCTGATCATGATCATGGCACTGATCACGATTCACCTGACTGATCATGGACACGTGACTGATCACGTGACTGATCATGCACTGATCACGTGGCTATAATGCACTGATCACGTGACTGCACATGCACTGATCATGTGGATATCATACACTGATCACGTGACTGGTCATGCACTGCTCACGTGGCTATCATCACACTGACTGGCTTATCATACGTGACTGATCACGTGGCTGATCATACACTGACTGACTGATCATGCACTGACTGCACATGCACTGCTCACGTGGCTTATCATACACTGATCGTGACTGCACATGCACTGCTCACGTGGCTTATCATACACTGATCACGTGGCTGATCATGAAGTAATCACGTTGCTGATCAGGAACTGATCACGTGACTGAGCATGCAGTGACCACCTGTCTGAATGGCACCGATCATGTCACTGATCATGCGCTGATCACATGGCAATCATGCACTGATGATGTGCCTCCCGGAGGCAATAATCAAAGAGCTGAGCAGGCACGAATCACGCAATCAGCAGGCAATAATCATGGACCTCAGCTGTGACAAATCATGCTGCACAGCTGGCAATAATCAAGCAGCTGAGCAGGCAGGAATCACATGGCCCAGCTGGCAATTGTCAAGCAGATGAGCAGGCAGGAATCACGCACCTCAGCTGGCAATAATCAAGCACATGAGCAGACTGGGTATCAGCGCAGCTCAGCTGGCAATTATCAAGCAGATGAGCAGGCAGGAATCACACAGCTCAGCTGGGAATTATCAAGCAGATGAGCAGGCAGGAATCACGCAGCTCAGCAGGCCCTAATCACGTGACTGAGCACGCACTGTTCACGTGGCTGATCATACAATGATCACATGACTGATCACATGGCTATCATTCACTGATCACGTGGCTGATCATGCACTGAACATGTGGCTGATCATGCACAGATAACCTGGCTGATCATGCACTGATCACGTGACAAATCATGCACTGATCACGTGGCTATCATACATTGATCACGTGACTGGGCATTCACTGATCACGTGGATGATCATACACTGATCACTAGACTGATCAAGCACTGATCTCGTGGCTATCATGCACTAATCACGTGGTTGATCATACACTGCTCACATGACTGATCATGCACTGATCAAATGTTTATCATTCACTGATCACGTGTCTGATCGTGCACTGAACATGTGGCTGATCATGCACTTATCACGTGGCTATCTTGGACTGATCATGTGACTGTGCATGCCCTTATCACGTAACTGATCATGCACAGATAATGTGGCTATCATGCAATGATTGGGGCATACACTGATCATGTGGATGATCATACACTGATCACGAGACTGATCATGCACAGAACTCATGGCTATCATGCACTGATCACGTGGCTGGTATACACTGATCACGTGACTGATCATACTGATCACATGGCTATCATGCACTGATAACGTGGTTATCATGCTCTGATCACGTGGCTATCATGCACTGATCATATGACTGATCATGCATTGATCACTCCGCTATCATCCACTTTTCACATGACTGCGTATGACCTAATCACGTGGATGGTGAGGTAGTGATCACGTGGCTGAACATGCACTGATCACCTGGGTGATCATACACTGATCACGTGATCACTGTGACTGATAATGCACTGATCACCTGGCTATCATGCACTGATCACATAGCTATCATGCACTGATCACGTGTCTGTGCATTCACTGATCAGGTGACTGATTGTGAACTGATAAGGTGGATATCATGCACTGATCAGGTGGCTTATCATACACTGATCCGGTAACTTATCATGCACTGATCACGTGACTGTTCATGCACTGATCTCGTGGCTATTATGCACTGATCACGTGAATGATCAGGCACTTATCACATGGCTATCTTGAACTGATCATGTGACTGTGCAGGCCCTTATCATGTAACTGATCATGCACAGATAATGTGGTTATCATGCAATGATCACGTGACGGGCATACACTGATCATGTGGATGATCATACTGACTGATCACGAGACTGATCATGCACAGAACTCATGGCTATCATGCACTGATCACCTCACTGCGCATGCACTGATAATGTGGATGTTGATACAGTGATCATGTGACAGATCATGCACAGATCACGTGACTGATCATGCACTGATCAGGTGGCTTATCATACACTGACCACGTTACAGATCTTGCGCTGATCATGTGACTGATCATGTACTGATCAAGTGACTGATCCTGCACTGATCACGTGCCTGATCATGTACTGATCACATGGCTATCATGCCCTGATCACGTGGCTGCAATGATCATGCAATGATCACGTGGCTGATAATACACTTATCACGTGACTGATCATGCACTGATCACGTGTCTATCATTCCCTGATCACGTCACTGCGCATGCACTGATAATGTGGATGTTGATACAGTGATCATGTGACAGATCATGCACAGATCACGTGACTGATCATGCACTGATCAGGTGGCTATCATGCACTGATCACGTGGCATGCACTGATCACGTGGCTGATGATGCAGTGATCACCTGGCTGATCATCACACTGATCACCTGACTGATCATGCACTGATCACATGTCTATCATGCACTGATCATGGCTGATGACTGATCACCTGACTGATCAGGCACTGATCACGGGGCTGATCATGCACTGATCACGATTCACCTGACTGATCATGGACGTGACTGATCACTGTGATGATCATGCACTGATCACGTATCGTGCTATAATGCACTGATTGCACGTGACTGCACATGCACTGATCATGTGGATATCATACACTGATCACGTGATCACGTGACTGGTCATGCACTGATCACGTGGCTTATCTGATACACTGATCACGTGGCTGATCATACACTGATCGTGACGTGACTGCTGATCATGCACTGCTCACGTGGCTGATCACACTGACACTGATGCACTGCTCGTGGCTGACTGCACATGCACTGCTCACGTGGCTTATCATACACTGATCACGTGGCTGCATCATGTAGTAATCACGTTGCTGATCAGGAACTGATCACGTGACTGAGCATGCAGTGACCACCTGTCTGAATGGCACCGATCATGTCACTGATCATGCGCTGATCACATGGCAATCATGCACTGATGATGTGCCTCCGGAGGCAATAATCAAAGAGCTGAGCAGGCACGAATCACGCAATCAGCAGGCAATAATCATGGACCTCAGCTGTGACAAATCACAAATGGCAATAATGCACAGCTGGCAATAATCAAGCAGCTGAGCAGGCAGGAATCACATGGCCCAGCTGGCAATTGTCAAGCAGATGAGCATGCAGGAATCACGCACCTCAGCTGGCAATAATCATGCACATGAGCAGACAGGTATCACGCAGCTCAGCTGGCAATTATCAAGCAGATGAGCAGGCAGGAATCACACAGCTCAGCTGGGAATTATCAAGCAGATGAGCAGGCAGGAATCACGCAGCTCAGCAGGCCTAATCACGTGACTGAGCACGCACTGTTCACGTGCTGATCATACAATGATCACATGACTGATCACATGGCTATCATTCACTGATCACGTGGCTGATCATGCACTGAACATGTGGCTGATCATGCACAGATAACCTGGCTGATCATGCACTGATCACGTGACAAATCATGCACTGATCACGTGGCTATCATACATTGATCACGTGACTGGGCATTCACTGATCACGTGGATGATCATACACTGATCACTAGACTGATCAAGCACTGATCTCGTGGCTATCATGCACTAATCACGTGGTTGATCATACACTGCTCACGTGACTGATCATGCACTGATCAAATGTTTATCATTCACTGATCACGTGTCTGATCGTGCACTGAACATGTGGCTGATCATGCACAGGTAACCTGGCTGATCATGCACTGATCACGTGACTGATCAGGCACTTATCACGTGGCTATCTTGGACTGATCATGTGACTGTGCATGCCCTTATCACGTAACTGATCATGCACAGATAATGTGGCTATCACGCGCAATGATTGGGGCATACACTGATCATGTGGATGATCATACACTGATCACGAGACTGATCATGCACAGAACTCATGGCTATCATGCACTGATCACGTGGCTGGTATACACTGATCACGTGACTGATCATGTACTGATCACATGGCTATCATGCACTGATAACGTGGTTATCATGCTCTGATCACGTGGCTATCATGCACTGATCACATGACTGATCATGCACTGATCGCCGCTATCATCCACTTTTCACATGACTGCGTATGACCTGATCACGTGGATGGTGAGGTAGTGATCACGTGGCTGAACATGCACTGATCACCTGGGTGATCATACACTGATCACGTGACTGATCATGCACTGATCACCTGGCTATCATGCACTGATCACATAGCTATCATGCACTGATCACGTGTCTGTGCATTCACTGATCAGGTGACTGATTGTGAACTGATAAGGTGGATATCATGCACTGATCAGGTGGCTTATCATACACTGATCCGGTAACTTATCATGCACTGATCACGTGACTGTTCTGTTCATGCACTGATCTCGTGGCTATTATGCACTGATCACGTGAATGATCAGGCACTTATCACATGGCTATCTTGAACTGATCATGTGACTGTGCAGGCCCTTATCATGTAACTGATCATGCACAGATAATGTGGTTATCATGCAATGATCACGTGACGGGGCATACACTGATCATGTGGATGATCATACACTGATCACGAGACTGATCATGCACAGAACTCATGGCTATCATGCACTGATCACCTCACTGCGCATGCACTGATAATGTGGATGTTGATACAGTGATCATGTGACAGATCATGCACAGATCACGTGACTGATCATGCACTGATCAGGTGGCTTATCATACACTGACCACGTTACAGATCTTGCGCTGATCATGTGACTGATCATGTACTGATCAAGTGACTGATCCTGCACTGATCACGTGCCTGATCATGTACTGATCACATGGCTATCATGCCCTGATCACGTGGCTATCATGCAATGATCACGTGGCTGATAATACACTTATCACGTGACTGATGATCATGCACTGATCACGTGTCTATCATTCCTGATCACGTCACTGCGCATGCACTGAAAATGTGGATGTTGATACAGTGATCATGTGACAGATCATGCACAGATCACGTGACTGATCATGCACTGATCACGTAGCTATAATGCACTGATCACGTGGCTGCAGTGATGCCTGGTGATCACCTGGCTGATCATACACTGATCACCTGACTGATCATGCACTGATCTGATCACATGTCTATCATGCACTGATCATGTGACTGCCCAGGCACTGATCACGGGCTGATCATACACGATTCACCTGACTGATCATGGACAGATCACGTGACTGATCATGCACTGATCACGTAGCTATAATGCACTGATTACGTGACTGCACATGCACTGATCATGTGGATATCATACACTGATCACGTGACTGGTCATGCACTGCTCACGTGGCTTATCATACACACTGATCACGTGGCTGATCATACACTGATCTCGTGACTGCATGATCTCGTGACTGCACACTGCACTGCTCACGTGGCTTATCATCACTGATCACACTGATCATCACTGCACATCACGTGACTCGTGACTGCACATGCACTGATCACGTGGCTTATCATCACTGACTGCACATCACGTGGCTCATCGTGGCTGATCATGTGCTGATCACGTACACTGATCGTGGCTGATCATGTACTAATCACGTTGCTGATCAGGAACTGATCACGTGACTCAGCATGCAGTGACCACCTGTCTGAATGGCACCGATCATGTCACTGATCATGCGCTGATCACATGGCAATCATGCACTGATGATGTGCCTCCGGAGGCAATAATCAAAGAGCTGAGCAGGCACGAATCACGCAATCAGCAGGCAATAATCATGGACCTCAGCTGTGACAAATCATGCTGCACAGCTGGCAATAATCAAGCAGCTGAGCAGGCAGGAATCACATGGCCCAGCTGGCAATTGTCAAGCAGATGAGCAGGCAGGAATCACGCACCTCAGCTGGCAATAATCAAGCACATGAGCAGACAGGTATCACGCAGCTCAGCTGGCAATTATCAAGCAGATGAGCAGGCAGGAATCACACAGCTCAGCTGGGAATTATCAAGCAGATGAGCAGGCAGGAATCGCAGCTCAGCAGGCCTAATCACGTGACTGAGCACGCACTGTTCACGTGGCTGATCATACAATGATCACATGACTGATCACATGGCTATCATTCACTGATCACGTGGCTGATCATGCACTGAACATGTGGCTGATCATGCACAGATAACCTGGCTGATCATGCACTGATCACGTGACAAATCATGCACTGATCACGTGGCTATCATACATTGATCACGTGACTGGGCATTCACTGATCACGTGGATGATCATACACTGATCACTAGACTGATCAAGCACTGATCTCGTGGCTATCATGCACTAATCACGTGGTTGATCATACACTGCTCACGTGACTGATCATGCACTGATCAAATGTTTATCATTCACTGATCACGTGTCTGATCGTGCACTGAACATGTGGCTGATCCATGCACAGGTAACCTGGCTGATCATGCACTGATCACGTGACTGATCAGGCACTTATCACGTGGCTATCTTGGACTGATCATGTGACTGTGCATGCCCTTATCACGTAACTGATCATGCACAGATAATGTGGCTATCACGCAATGATTGGGGCATACACTGATCATGTGGATGATCATACACTGATCACGAGACTGATCATGCACAGAACTCATGGCTATCATGCACTGATCACGTGGCTGGTATACACTGATCACGTGACTGATCATGTACTGATCACATGGCTATCATGCACTGATAACGTGGTTATCATGCTCTGATCACGTGGCTATCATGCACTGATCACATGACTGATCATGCACTGATCACCGCTATCATCCACTTTTCACATGACTGCGTATGACCTGATCACGTGGATGGTGAGGTAGTGATCACGTGGCTGAACATGCACTGATCACCTGGGTGATCATACACTGATCACGTGACTGATAATGCACTGATCACCCTGGCTATCATGCACTGATCACATAGCTATCATGCACTGATCACGTGTCTGTGCATTCACTGATCAGGTGACTGATTGTGAACTGATAAGGTGGATATCATGCACTGATCAGGTGGCTTATCATACACTGATCCGGTAACTTATCATGCACTGATCACGTGACTGTTCATGCACTGATCTCGTGGCTATTATGCACTGATCACGTGAATGATCAGGCACTTAT
>NW_027219174.1:0-7772 GCF_027580195.1 Bos mutus
ATACACTGATCACTGATCGCGTGACTGTCATGCACTGATGACTGATGATCATGCACTGATCACGTGGCTGATCATGCACTGATCACGTGGCTGATCATGCACTGATCACGTGATCTGATCATGCACTGATCACGTGACTGATCGTGACACTGATCACGTGACTGATCATGATCACTGATCACGTGGCTGATCATGCACTGATCACGTGACTGATCATGCACTGATCGTGTGGCTGATCATGCACTGATCACGTGGCTGATCATGCACTGATCACGTGGCTGATCATGCACTGATCACGTGACTGATCATGCACTGATCGTGACTGATCATGCACTGATCACGTGGCTGATCATGCACTGATCACGTGGCTGATCATGCACTGATCACGTGGCTGATCATGCACTGATCACGTGGCTGATCATGCACTGATCGTGACTGCTGATCATGCACTGATCGCGTGGCTGATCATGCACACTGATCACGTGGCTGATCATGCACTGATCACGTGGCTGATCATGCACTGATCACGTGGCTGATCATGCACTGATCACGTGGCTGATCATGCACTGATCACGTGGCTGATCATGCACTGATCACGTGGCTGATCATGCACTGATCACGTGGCTGATCATGCACTGATCACGTGGCTGATCATGCACTGATCACGTGGCTGATCATGCACTGATCACGTGGCTGATCATGCACTGATCACGTGGCTGATCATGCACTGATCGCGTGGCTGATCATGCACTGATCACGTGGCTGATCATGCACTGATCACGTGGCTGATCATGCACTGATCACGTGGCTGATCATGCACTGATCACGTGGCTGATCATGCACTGATGACGTGGCTCACGTGACTGATCATGCACTGATCACGTGGCTGATCATGCACTGATCGCGTGGCTGACATGCACTGATCGTGGCTGATCTGATCATGCACTGACTGATCGTGCACTGCTGATCATGCACTGATCACTCGTGGCTGATCATGCACTGATCACGTGGCTGATCATGCACTGATCACGTGGCTGATCATGCACTGATCACGTGGCTGATCATGCACTGATCACGTGCTGATCATGCACTGATCACGTGGCTGATCATGCACTGATCACGTGGCTGATCATGCACTGATCACGTGGCTGATCATCATGCACTGATCACGTGACTGATCATGCACTGATCACGTGGCTGATCATGCACTGATCGTGTGCTGATCATGCACTGATCACGTGGCTGATCATGCACTGATCACGTGGCTGATCATCACTGATCACGTGACTGATCATGCACTGATCACGCACTGCTGATCGTGGCTGCACTGATCACGTGGCTGATCATGCACTGACGTGCGTGACTGATCATGCACTGATCGCGTGGCTGATCATGCACTGATCACGTGGCTGATCATGCACTGATCACGTGGCTGATCATGCACTGATCACGTGGCTGATCATGCACTGCACTGATCACGTGGCTGATCATGCACTGATGATCGTGCTGATCATGCACTGATCACGTGGCTGATCATGCACTGATCACGTGGCTGATCATGCACTGATCGTGTGGCTGATCATGCACTGATCACGTGGCTGATCATGCACTGATCACGTGGCTGATCATGCACTGATCGTGTGCTGATCATGCACTGATCACGTGGCTGATCATGCACTGATCACGTGGCTGATCATGCACTGATCACGTGGCTGATCATGCACACTGATCACGTGGCTGATCATGCACTGATCACGTGATCTGCATGATCATGATCACTGATCATGCACTGCGTGGCTGATCATCACTGATCACGTGGCTGATCATGCACTGATCACACTGGCTGATGGCTGATCATCATCACTGATCACGCTGACTCATCGCACTGATCACGTGCTGATCATGCACTGATCACGTGATCTGATCATGATGATCACGTGGCTGATCATGCACTGATCACGTGGCTGATCATGCACTGATCGCGTGGCTGATCATGCACTGATCGCGTGACTGATCATGCACTGATCACGTGGCTGATCATGCACTGATCACGTGGCTGATCATGCACTGATCACGTGACTGATCATGCACTGATCACGTGATCTGATCATGCACTGATCACGTGGCTGATCATGCACTGATCACGTGGCTGATCATGCACTGATCACGTGGCTGATCATGCACTGATCACGTGGCTGATCATGCACTGATCACGTGACTGATCATGCACTGATCACGTGGCTGATCATGCACTGATCACGTGGCTGATCATCATGCACTGATCACGTGGCTGATCATGCACTGATCACGTGGCTGATCATGCACTGATCACGTGACTGATCATGCACTGATCTGCGTGGCTGATCATGCACTGATCACGTGGCTGATCATACTGATGACTGATCATGTGACTGATCATGCACTGATCATGCACTGATCACGTGGCTGATCATGCACTGATCACGTGGCTGATCATGCACTGATCACGTGGCTGATCATGCACTGATCACGTGCTGATCATGCACTGATCACGTGGCTGATCATGCACTGATCACGTGGCTGATCATGCACTGATCGTGTGCTGATCATGCACTGATCACGTGGCTGATCATGCACTGATCTGCGTGGCTGATCATGCACTGATCACGTGGCTGATCATGCACTGATCACGTGGCTGATCATGCACTGATCACGTGGCTGATCATGATCTGATCTGATCGTGACTGATCACGTGGCTGATCATGCACTGATCACGTGGCTGATCATGCACTGATCACGTGGCTGATCATGCACTGATCACGTGGCTGATCATGCACTGATCACGTGGCTGATCATGCACTGATCACGTGGCTGATCATGCACTGATCACGTGGCTGATCATGCACTGATCTGATCGCGTGGCTGATCATGCACTGATCACGTGCTGATCATGCACTGATCACGTGGCTGATCATGCACTGATCACGTGGCTGATCATGCACTGATCACGTGGCTGATCATGCACTGATCACGTGGCTGATCATGCACTGATCACGTGGCTGATCATGCACTGATCACGTGGCTGATCATGCACTGATCACGTGGCTGATCATGCACTGATCACGTGGCTGATGATCATGCACTGATCACGTGGCTGATCATGCACTGATCGTGCTGGCTGATCTGATCACGTGACTGATCTGATCATGCACTCTGATCATGCACTGATCACGTGGCTGATCATGCACTGATCACGTGGCTGATCATGCACTGATCGTGGCTGATCATGCACTGATCACGTGGCTGATCATGCACTGATCACGTGGCTGATCATGCACTGATCACGTGGCTGATCATGCACTGATCATGGCTGATCTGATCATGCACTGATCACGTGGCTGATCATGCACTGATCACGTGGCTGATCATGCACTGATCACGTGGCTGATCATGCACTGATCGTGTGCTGATCATGCACTGATCGTGGCTGATCATGCACTGATCACGTGGCTGATCATGCACTGATCACGTGGCTGATCATGCACTGATCGTGTGCTGATCATGCACTGATCGCGTGACTGATCATGCACTGATCACGTGACTGATCATGCACTGATCACGTGACTGATCATGCACTGATCACGTGGCTGATCATGCACTGATCACGTGACTGATCATGCACTGATCACTGATCACTGTGCACTGATCATGCACTGATCACGTGGCTGATCATGCACTGATCACGTGGCTGATCATGCACTGATCGTGGCTGATCATCACTGATCACGTGACTGATCATGATCATGCACTGATCACGTGCTGATCATGCACTGATCACGTGGCTGATCATGCACTGATCACGTGGCTGATCATGCACTGATCACGTGGCTGATCATGCACTGATCGTGTGCTGATCATGCACTGATCGTGGCTGCTGATCATGCACTGATCACGCTGGCTGATCATGCACTGATCACGTGCTGATCATGCACTGATCATCGTGGCTGATCATGCACTGATCACGTGACTGATCATGCACTGATCACGTGGCTGATCATGCACTGATCACGTGGCTGATCATGCACTGATGATCGTGGCTGATCATGCACTGATCGTGGCTGATCTGATCATGCACTGATGCGTGGCTGATGATCATGCACTGATCACGTGGCTGATCATGCACACTGATCACGTGCTGATCATGCACTGATCACGTGGCTGATCATGCACTGATCACGTGGCTGATCATGCACTGATCACGTGGCTGATCATGCACTGATCACGTGGCTGATCATGCACTGATCACGTGCTGATCATCTGATCGTGCTGATCATGCACTGATGATCATGCACTGATCATCACTGATCGCTGATCATGCACTGATCACGTGGCTGATCATGCACTGATCACGTGGCTGATCATGCACTGATCACGTGGCTGATCATGCACTGATCACGTGGCTGATCATGCACTGATCGCGTGGCTGATCATGCACTGATCGCGTGACTGATCATGCACTGATCACGTGGCTGATCATGCACTGATCGCGTGGCTGATCATGCACTGATCACGTGGCTGATCATGCACTGACTGATCACGTGCTGATCATGCACTGATCACGTGGCTGATCATGCACTGATCGCGTGGCTGATCATGCACTGATCACGTGGCTGATCATGCACTGATCGTGTGACTGATCATGCACTGATCACGTGGCTGATCATCATGCACTGATCACGTGGCTGATCATGCACTGATCACGTGACTGATCATGCACTGATCACGTGGCTGATCATGCACTGATCACGTGGCTGATCATGCACTGATCACGTGGCTGATCATGCACTGATCACGTGACTGATGCACTGATCACGTGGCTGATGATCACGTGGCTGATCATGCACTGATCACGTGGCTGATCATGCACACTGATCGTGGCTGATCATGCATGCACTGATCACGTGGCTGATCATGCACTGATCACGTGCTGATCATGCACTGATCACGTGGCTGATCATGCACTGACTCATCTGTGGCTGATCATGCACTGATCACGTGGCTGATCATGCACTGATCACGTGGCTGATCATGCACTGATCACGTGGCTGATCATGCACTGATCACGTGGCTGATCATGCACTGATCACGTGGCTGATCATGCACTGATCACGTGGCTGATCATGCACTGATCACGTGACTGATCATGCACTGATCACGTGCTGATCATCATGCACTGATCACGTGGCTGATCATGCACACTGATGATCGTGGCTGATCATCATGCACTGATCGTGGCTGATCATGCACTGATCACGTGCTGATCATGCACTGATCACGTGACTGATCATCATGCACTGATGCACTGATCCGTGACTGACTGATCATGCACTGATCACGTGGCTGATCATGCACTGATCGCGTGGCTGATCATGCACTGATCACGTGGCTGATCATGCACTGACGTGGCGTGGCTGATGCATGCACTGATCACGGCTGCTGATCATGCACTGATCACGTGCTGATCATGCACTGATCACGTGGCTGATCATGCACTGATCACGTGGCTGATCATGCACTGATCACGTGGCTGATCATGCACTGATCGCGTGACTGATCATGCACTGATCACGTGGCTGATCATGCACTCACGTGGCTGATCATGCACTGATCACGTGGCTGATCATGCACTGATCACGTGGCTGATCATGCACGTGGCTGATCACGGCTGATCACTGATCATGCACTGATCACGTGACTGATGCACTGATCATGGCTGATCATGCACTGATCACGTGGCTGATCATGCACTGATCGCGTGACTGATCATGCACTGATCACGTGCTGATCATGCACTGATCACGTGGCTGATCATGCACTGATCACGTGGCTGATCATGCACTGATCACGTGGCTGATCATGCACTGATCATCGTGGCTGTGGCTGATCATGCACACTGATCGCTGATCATCATGCACTGATCACGTGACTGATCATGCACTGATCACGTGGCTGATCATGCACTGATCACGTGACTGCTGATCATGCTGATCACGTGGCTGATCATGCACTGATCACGTGCTGATCATGCACTGATCACGTGCTGATCATGCACTGATCGTGACTGACTGATCATGCACTGATCACGTGGCTGATCATGCACTGATCGCGTGCTGATCATGCACTGATCACGTGGCTGATCATGCACTGATCACGTGGCTGATCATGCACTGATCACGTGGCTGATCATGCACTGATCGATCGTGGCTGATCATGCACTGATCACGTGGCTGATCATGCACTGATCACGTGACTGATCATGCACTGATCACGTGGCTGATCATGCACACTGATCGCGTGGCTGATCATGCACTGATCACGTGGCTGATCATGATCATGCACTGATCGTGGCTGATCATGCACTGATCACGTGGCTGATCATGCACTGATCATCACGTGCTGATCATGCACTGATCGTGGCTGATCATGCACTGATCGCGTGGCTGATCATGCACTGATCACGTGGCTGATCATGCACTGATCACGTGGCTGATCATGCACTGATCACGTGGCTGATCATGCACTGATCACGTGGCTGATCATGCACTGATCACGTGGCTGATCATGCACTGATCACGTGTGCTGCTGATCATGCACTGATCACGTGGCTGATCATTCACTGATCACGTGGCTGATCATGCACTGATCACGTGGCTGATCATGCACTGATCATGCACTGATCGCACTGATCACGTGGCTGATCATGCACTGATCACGTGCCTGATCATGCACTGATCACGTGGCTGATCATGCACTGATCACGTGGCTGATCATGCACTGATCACGTGGCTGATCATGCACTGACTGATCACGTGGCTGATCATGCACTGATCACGTGGCTGATCATGCACTGATCGCTGTGGCTGATCATGCACTGATCACGTGGCTGATCATGCACTGATCACGTGCTGATCTGATCATGCACTGATCACGTGGCTGATCATGCACTGATCACGTGGCTGATCATGCACTGATCATGCACTGCTGATCTGATCGCACTGATCTGATCATGCACTGATCACGTGGCTGATCATGCACTGATCACGCTGGCTGATCATGCACTGATCGTGGCTGATCTGCTGATCACTGACTGATCACGTGGCTGATCATGCACTGATCGCGTGACTGATCATGCACTGATCACGTGGCTGATCATGCACTGATCACGTGTGGCTGATCATGCACTGATCGCGTGGCTGATCATGCACTGATCACGTGGCTGATCATGCACTGATCACGTGTGGCTGATCATGCACTGATCGTGTGCTGATCATGCACTGATCACGTGGCTGATCATGCTGATCACGTGATCATCGTGGCTGATCATGCACTGATCGCGTGGCTGATCATGCACTGATCACGTGGCTGATCATGCACTGATCACGTGGCTGATCATGCACTGATCACGTGGCTGATCATGCACTGATCACGTGGCTGATCTGATCATCACTGATCGCGTGGCTGATGATCATGCACTGATCGCGTGACTGATCATGCACTGATCACGTGTGGCTGATCATGCACTGATCACGTGGCTGATCATGCACTGATCACGTGGCTGATCATGCACTGATGATCGTGGCTGATCATGCACTGATCACGTGGCTGATCATGCACTGATCACGTGGCTGATCATGCACTGATCACGTGACTGATCATGCACTGATCGCGTGGCTGATCATGCACTGATCACGTGGCTGATCATGCACTGATCATGCACTGATCGCGTGGCTGAT
>NW_027219176.1:0-9422 GCF_027580195.1 Bos mutus
GCCATCCCTGAGTGACTCAGCTGAGGGCTGCAGCCTGCTGGGCTTGACCCTGCACACAAAAGAGGAGCACAGAGTGTCTTGCTCACTGTCCTGTTCTGCAAAGGTTGATCTGCTGCAGCCGAGGACTCACCGTGTACTTCTGTGCTCAGACAGGAATTAGAGACGTTAACGGACTCTGTGTATCTGGACAAGCAGCCTGTCAGATGATTAGGTGCGTGACTCAGGAAGAATTTCACTGACCCCACCTGCTTGCATTTTCCCACAAAAGAAAAGCACCCTCACCCTTAACTTGTGATATATCTGTTCTCTGTGGCAAGCAGTAGAGTCACCTTCACCCAGATGTATCCTTGACCATCTGTATGTGCCAAGTCATTTCAGTCGTGTCCGACTCTGTGACCCTATGGCCTGTACCCTGCCAGGCTCCTCTGTCCATGGGATTCTCCAGGCAAGAATACTGGGGTGGGTTGCCATGCCCTCCTCCAGGGCATCTTCCTAACCCAGAGATCGAACCCAGATCTCTTACGGTTCCTGCATTGGTAGGCGGGTTCTTTACCACTAGAGCACCAGGAAAGCCCACCTGTACTCCTGGCCAGAAGCCCCACGAACTGGCCTCCCCCTGTCTTGGGACGGATTCTCTCACTCCATCATAGCTCTCTCACTGTGTGGTTTTCTTTTAGTCAACTGCATCCCCCCAGAACACTCCTCCAACGCCACCCTGTTCAGAGGCTCACTCAGCCTTGAGTAGGGGTCAGAAGGTTCAAGGGTCTTCCCATCCTCCTGGCCTGAGAAGATTGGCCCCCAGCACCAGGACACTCCAGGAGCACAGATGCCCCTCCTGTCCTCCCCCTCCTCACCCCAAGCCTGGGGCAGTGCTTTCTTCCTCTGCATCCTCATCTGAACTCTGACCTCCTATCCTGGTAGAGGCTTCCAGGCCCAGGGCTAGAATACAGGCCAGAGGCCACCAGGTCTGAGAGTGACTGAGGGTCAAAGTTTAAAATTGGGTGTTTTCCCACAAGGGACCCCAAGGAGGGCTGTGAGCAGGAGGCTGAGGGCAGGTGCCCTGGGGAGAGGTCCAGAAGCCTGGGCGTCAGCTGGTCAGCACACACCTGAAGGTTCAGGTCCCCACCTTCCGGAATGTGCCAGAGTCAGCCTGAGGGGGAGTCCACAGGCTGAGAACAGAGCCCAGCCAGCTACTCAGGCTTCATGGGAACCCCAGGGGACTGTCCACACTGAGGCTGGGCCCCCTGGGGTGGGGGTGAGGGAGGGAGAGAGCGTTCAGTTCCCTTCTTCGAGGGGTGAGTAAACAAGGGTGTTTTGTTCTGACGAGGTCCCTGCTCTTCCATGGTGTGAAGGCCAGCCATTCCTAACACAGTGGGTTCTCCGTAAATGTTGCTCAACAGCCCTGGGTGTCCCTGCGACAGAGGAACAAGTGTTTACAGAGCCGGGTCCCCAGCCCCTCCCCACTTTGGCGGTGGCTGCTGCTGTTTTATTTGCTGAGTTGAGTCCAACTGTTTTACGATGTCATGGACGGTAGACCATCAGGCTCCTCCGTCCCTGAGATTTCCCAGGCAGAATCCTGGAGTATGTTGCCATTCCCTTCTCCAGGGGTCTTCTCCACCCAGGGACCAAACTTGCCTCTCCTGCTGGGTAGACAGATTCTTTATCTCTGAGTCACCTGGGAAGCTTTTGGAGGCAGACTACTAAATTAAGGAGATGAGTATGGTTTTCGAAGAGCACTGAGTCCCACCTGCTTCATAAAATATGCACACTAGTCACAAATCCCGGTTTGTTGCCATTTGGCACAAAATCTCGGGACTTGACTGGTGGCATGTGAATGGAGGCCCCACACTCCTTCACTCCATCATTTTCGCGCATGGAGTATCAGCCACCCTGCTGCCATTTTGCTGTTTGATTTTCACTGGCTCAGCTGATAAAGGGTTCAAAAAAGCATTCAGAAGCTAAAAAAATGTGGGGATTGTTTGCTACTAAAGGAGCAGATGGGATTCCCTGGTGGCTCAGATGGTAAAGAATCTGCCTGCAATGTAGGAGACCCAGTTTCCATCCTTGGGTCGGGAAGAACCCCTGGAAGAGGGAATGGCAACCCACTCCAGTATTCTTGCCTGGAGGACTCCGTAGGCAGAGAAGCCTGGTGGGCGATATTTCATGGGGTCACTAAGAGTTGGACATGACTGAGCGACTCACACACACACAGAGGAACACGTGGACCTGGAACCAATGACGTGGCCTTGGGCCTGGAATACTCATCACTCCTGCAGGTCTCTGGCTTGCACTCTGCTAGGGAGAGGGAATGGTCTTGATCCCTGTCTCCTGTACAATGTCATGAACCTCATTCCATAGTTCATCAGGCACTCTATCTATCAGATCTAGTCCCTTAAATCTATTTCTCACTTCCACTGTATAATCATAAGGGATTTGATTTAAGTCATACCTGAATGGCCTAGTGGTTTTCCCTACTTTCTTCAATTTAAGTCTGAATTTGGCAATAAGGAGTTCATGGTCTGAGCCACAGTCAGCTCCTGGTCTTGTTTTTGCTGACTGTATAGAACTTCTCCATCTTTGGCTGCAAAGAATATAATCAATCTGATTTTGGTGTTGACCATCTGGTGATGTCCATGTATAGAGTCTTCTCTTGTGTTGTTGGAAGAGGGTATTTGTTATGACCAGTGCATTTTCTTGGCAAAACTCTATTAGTCTTTGCCCTGCTTCATTCTGTATTTCCTGTGGTCATGTATGGATGTGAGAGTTGGACTGTGAAGAAGGCTGAGAGCCGAAGAATTGATGCTTTTGAACTGTGGTCTTGGAGAAGACTCTTGAGAGTCCCTTGGACTGCAAGGAGATCCAACTAGTCCATTCTGAAGGAGATCAGCCCTGGGATTTCTTTGGAAGGAAGGATGCTAAAGCTGAAACTCCAGTACTTTGGCCATCTCATGGGAAGAGTTGACTCATTGGAAAAGACTCTGATGCTGGGAGGGATTGGGGGCAAGAGGAGAAGGGGAAGACAGAGGATGAGATGGCTAGATGGCACCACTGACTTGATGGATGTGAGTCTGAGTGAACTCTGGGAGTTGGTGATGGACAGGGAGGCCATGCTGCAATTCATGGGGTCGCAAAGAGTCGGACACGACTGAGCAACTGATCTGATATGATCTGATCTGAGGGGGAGGGGAGGTGGGTGGGGAAGGCACTTGTCGGGAGCGGGAGGTCATCCTGTCTCAGAAGCCAGACTAGGGACTAGACAAGGGCCTTGACAGAATGGCCAGCCCGCGGAGCAGCCCAGCCTCCTGCCTCCGTGTGCCCGTGAGGGCTATCCTGCCAGAAAGCTGAGAGGACTGGGAGGCAGGTGAGGAGACCTGTCAGGGTGGGGTGCTGGTGAGTTCCTCCCTCACTGTTTACAACTGGTCCATGTTTCCTTGTAGAGCCGAGCCTCAGCAGCATCTGCACAGAAGAGCTGAGTCAGCCGGACAGCCTCTTCCTGCCTCCCCCAGGCTCACCATGCTGCCCTGAACTGTGCCCACTGTTCTGGGAAACAGTTCTCGTCTGACAGGCTGTCTGTGTCCTCACGCCTAAAATCAGAAGAAGCTGGAAATGTGGGCACCTGCTCGAGGATGCAGGTGCTGGGTGTTCAGGCTGTGAGCCCAGATGGGGACCAGGTTCACTGGGGAGGCCCCTACCACCCAGGCAGGCCTTCTCAGGATCAGATCAGTCACTCAGTCGTGTCTGACTCTTTGTGACCCCACGGACTGCAGTGTGCCAGGCTTCCCTGTCCATCACCAAATCCCAGAGCTTGCTCAAACTCATTTCCATGGAGTCGGTGATGCCATCCAACCATCTCATCCTCTGTTGTCTCTTTCTCCTCCTGACTTCAATCTTTCCCAGAAAAGAACTAACTCTTAGCATCAAGGGGCTAAAGTGTTGGAGCTTCAACCTCAGAATCAGTTATTCCAATGAATATTCAGGACTGATTTCCTTTAGGATGGACTGGTTGAATGTCCTTGCAGTTCAAGGGACTCTCAAGAGTCTTCTCATCATCACACTTCAAAAGCATGAATTCTTTGGTGCTCAGCTTTCTTTATGATCCGATTCTCACATCCATACATGACTGCTAGAAAAACTATAGCTTTGACTAGATGGACCTTTGTTGGCAAAGTAATGTCTCTGCTTTTTCATATGCTGTCTAGGTTGGTCATAGCTTTTCTTTCAAGGAGCAAATGTCTTTTAATTTCACAGCTGCAGTCACCATCTACAGTGATTGTAGAGCCCAAGAAATAAAGTCTGTCACCGTTTCCATTGTTTCCCCATCGATTTGCCATGAGTGATGGGACCAGTGACTGCAGCCTGGAAATTAAAAGATGTTTACTCCTTGGAAGAAAAGTTATGACTAAGCTAGACAGCATATGAAAAAGCAGAGACACTACTTTGCCAACAAAGTCAAGGTTATGGTTTTTCCAGTAGTCATGTATAGATGGGAGGGTTGGATCATAAAGAAAGCTGAGTGCAGAAGAATTGATGCTTTTGAACTGTGGTGTTGGAGAAGACTCTTGAAAGTCCCTTGGACTGTAAGGAGATCCAACCAGACCATCCTAAAGGAAATCAGTCCTGAATATTCATTGGGAGGACTGATGTGGAAGCTGAAAGCCCAATACTTTGGCCACCTGATGCAAAGAGCTGACTCATTTGAAAGACCCTCAACCTGGGAAAAATTGAAGGCAGGAGGAGAAGGCGATGACAGAGGATGAGATGGTTGGATGGCATTACCGACTCAAATGACATGAGTTTGAGTTAACTCTGGGAGTTGGTGAATGACAGGAAGTCCTGGAATGCTGCTGTCCATGGGGTCGCAAAGAGCCAGACACGACTGAGCAACTGAACTGAACTGGACTGATGGTTCCGGATGCCATGATCTTAGTCTTTTGAATGTCATGTTTTAAGCCAGCTTTTTCACTCTCTTCTTTCACTTTCATCAAGAGGCTCTTTAGTTCCCGTTCGCTTTGTGCCATAACGGTGGTGTCATCTGCATAGCTGAGATTATGGATGTTAATCCTAGCAATCTTGATTCTGGCTTGTGCTTCAACCAGCCCAGCATTTTGCACAATGTACTCTGCATATAAGTTAAATAAGCAGGGTGACAATATGCAGCCTTGACATACTCCTTTCCCAATAAGGAACCAGTCCGTTGTGTCATGTCTGGCTCTAACTGGACAGGCCTTGAAGGAAGCTGCTGTTGGGTGGAGGAGGGGTGGAATACGATTCTGAACTTGGCCCCTTGTTGGCAGGTCTGAGTCAGCACGCCTGGGGGGCCTGGTCTGAGGGTCTGCTCACGGTGAGGGAGAGTCATGTGTGGGTGATCCCCTGCGCACATATGCACCTGACCTGGTCTCCCCGTGGCTGCCCGTGCCCTCTGTTGGAAGAGTGGCCTCCTGGTGACGGTCTGCAGTGGGGGATCTGTGGAAACAGGGGCCGCCAGCCCTATCCTGTGTTCCTGCCTGGAGAATCCCAGGGACGCGGGAGCATGGTGAGCTGCTGTCTATGGGGTTACACAGAGTCGGACACAACTGAGGCGACTTAGCAGCAGCAGCCCTACCCTGGGAGCCTGTGCAGGGGGCCGGTGCCACACGGTCATTCAGGGGTCCAGGCAGCCAGAGGCCCCCCCAGCTGGTGACACTGTCGTCGTCAGCATCGCACGTGGGCATGCCCCGGCTGGGTGTGTCACTGTCAGTGTTGCAGGGCAGGTCACGGAAGATAGGGAGCGCCCTGGGTCACGTTTGCCCCGTGTCTCTTCCAACCCAGATCTACACCTTTTTCTCAAAACAGACTTCGCCACAACTTGCGTGTATCTTTTTCTTTTTTGTCTTATGTTCAATCTTTACTTAGACAGCATTGAGACTCTGCAGAGCGACTTGACCTTGGAGCTCAGTGTGACCGCAGCCCCTCATGTCACAGGAGGTGTCCTGCTGGGCTCACCGTGCACTTCCGTTAGCCCACCTGGCCCATGACGGTGGCCACTGCCCTCGGGCTCGACTTGACCCACAGCCGGGCGCTCTCACAGACACGGGCTCATGTAGGCTCACATGGTGTATGCCATGGAGCCACGGGGCTGGGAGCGATCTCTGCTGCTGGAGTCAGACAAAGAATAAAGCTCCAAGACAGGTTTGGGGTTAAAATTGTCAGGAGAATTGTAGAATTTAATTTTAGAATTAAGCAGTGCTGAAGAGGAGAGGGCAGTCCACTGCTCATAAACACACAGGAGACCACATCAGATCTCAGGACAGTGCTGCTGTGATCAACCTGTCCCCTGCCTGTGCATCCCTGGAGCACCTGGTCACACGTGGCTTTGTTCTTCAGGTCTGGACAGCGGCGATGCTGTGTGCTGCTCACCAGCTGCTGCTGCTCCTGGACCACACGGGGGGAGGTGTCCAGGAGCCATGCCACATGCTGGCCCACACCTCACAAACCTGGTGGCCACAGACTTGTTTCAGATGGATCCAACCCTGTTCCACAGGCAGGCACTGTGGCCGGCCCTCCGAGAGGCAAAACCTTCCCCTGTGGCTGGAGCCCAGAGGGAGAGGGGCCCCCGGCTTCAAGGGCTGATCAGTGACCAGAGCTCTCTCTATCACCCTGCAGGACACACAGTCAAGGCAGATCACAGCACAGCACTCGGGAATCAAGGCCAGAGACGCCCAGAGGACTCAACGTTTCTCTTTCATTAGAGTTAAAGCCTTCTGACTTTCTGATTTGTGTTTCCTTTGAGGGGCTTCAGGTTAACCTGTCCTCATTGTGGAAAAGTGAGATTTGGGTTTCTATTTCAGTTCTGAGTCCCAGTGGTTGGAGGGATGGAAGACACTAGAGCCTCAGGACACACAAAAAGGAAACCAGAGCTGGAGGAATGGGCCCCCACCTGCTGGCCAGGGAAAAGGTGTCATCAAGGCTGACCATAAGGTCTCCTGCGATTCCTCGGGCTGGCTGCTGCCACCGTCCTGCCTTGGCCATCACCCCCACAACCTTTCTTCGTCTCTCTCTCCTGCTCCAACTCACCCACCCAACATCTGATGCACTTTCCCTGCCAAGTTTTATTTTGAGACATTCCTTTGACCAGTTTCCATAGGGAAGCATGGAAAGCACATCTGTCCCCCAGGGCGAGGGCATGATGAACCTGTAAGTCGCTGAGCCACCCTGCAGAGGGCGCCAACGGCACAGGTGTGGAAGGGTTTCCAGAGAATGGGAGGCCTTAGGATGAGGGTCTAAAAAAATCCATCGTGATCCACTATACATTGGGATCAGGATACACTGGAAAGTCAAGATCACAGGGAAGAAATGTGGAGCTTGGCAATCTATTGCAAAAGCAGCAAGTTCCTCCTCCTCCTTCAAACACAAGTGACCAGAATCAGGTCAGCAACTAGCCTGGCCCCTTTTGCCATTTCCACCCTGTCTCTCCTGTTTCCTCCAGCAGTGGCTTGGAAGCCAAGCCTGGAGGGCAGGGGGCAGCAATGGCTTTAATTAGTGAGTGATTCTATTACCTCCTGCACCGCATTCCTGGCCCTCTCGGTATTGGTTTCCTAACACCTGGGCAATGAGCTTCCTTGTCTCGTTTGCCTGCAGCTTAGATTGGAAACCACGTACATGGTTTAATAGCTTCTTCTTAGCGCTTTTCCTAATTATAAGACTGTTGCAAAAGGGGAACATCTTCGACGACCCACAAATCCTATTTCCCTAAGTTATTTATATAAATGAATTTTAAACTTCGATTCCTGAGAGAATGGCATTTAAATTGACAGAGAATTCCTGCATCGTCTGGGTCTGAGTATGTGAGTACATTTTAGCCCAAATGTCCTGAGAGTCCAACATCCACAGTCTTGCTTTCCAAAAATGAGCAGAATGTGCAGCTTTAACCAAGGGCCGTGGGTGGGGGTGGCTGGCAAAAGGCACATTTCCTCCTCCCCAGGCAGGCCCCATCCCTCCACAGGGAAGCGTGTCACTCTGCCCCATTACTCAATCTGTTCGAAAGGCTTGGATGGGAAGAGATTGTGTTTTGGGTGTGACCTCCATCTACCAGGCCAATTACCCAGCCCACTCCTGAGTCATTGCTATGGTGACCTCCTTTCTACTGTGGCAAAGACGAGCCGGGGTACTGAAGACTGTGCTTCTAGAAGCTGGAGTGTTCCAAGGACTTGCTCCTACAATTTCTCTTTCTGCAGAATCAGGAAAGAATGAAAAGGAATTGCCACCAAATCCCAAGAAGCAAAGTCCACCAAAAGAGCGCACACCAGCCACTGCCTCTGCTGAGGGGTTTGAGAAAGCACCTTTAAGAATCTCCAGCATCATGATTATGGCACATACACCTTCTTAACCCCTTCATAGATCCCAGCCCTGTTGTGGTGAAGGGGCTTGTGTAACTCAGTGAAGCTGTGAGTCATGCCACATGGGGCCCCCCAAGAGAGACAGGACATAGTGAAGGGTTCTGACAAAATTGATCCACTGGAGGAGGAAATGGAAACTCCTCCCAGTATTCTTGCCATGAGAACCCCATGAACAGTATGCAAAGGCAAAAAGATATGATACCCCATGAGCGCCCCACCGCACCCCAGCCCCAGATCAGAATGTGTCCAACATGATACTGGGCAAGAGCAGGACGAGCAGAGGGCAATTACTAACAGCTCCAGAAAGAATGAAGAGACTGGGCCAAACAGAAATGACGCTCAGTCGTGGATGTTTCTGGTGGTGACTGGAAAGCTAGGGCAGAGAGTGTCTTTTTCAGGGCAAGATGCCCAGGGTGTGAACCAGTCAACCCCAGACCCTGAACAGGCTGCAGAGGTTTCTCCACATGAGAGTAACCTTTGGCTGAGGATTCGGGGCCTTGGACTCTGACACGGCACCTTCTGTTTCTCCAGTCTCAGGGGGCCTGACCCAGGCTGGAGTCCATGAGAGGACACACCCAGCTGTGGGGGCCTTGAGCCCCAGCAGTCTGGCACGAACTCGGCTGTTTTGAAGTTTCTCGGCACTGGCCTCGAAGTGTCTCGTGGTTGGATGCCCTGTGGTAAGCACACACATGTCCTATGTGGCCTGGCACGGGATAAACCCCTGACAAGCATGACTGTTCCTGGAGTCTTAGTACAAAGATGAGCTCCAGGACCCAGTTTGGAAACCATCCCCTGTCGCAGTATCACTTTTCCCGGCATCGCAGGGAGTGTTCGTGGGCACCTATGCTGCCAGCTCAGTCTGTTGAGATTGCAGAGAATCTCAGTTGTCACAGAAAGAGGTAAAACAGTCCTCAAGGATGGTGCCGCATCACATCTGTTTGGGTGACCTCGGAGCCACCCCCACCTCACCATTTTGCTGAAATTTTTGTTTTTGGTTGAAGGATTCATCAACAAAAGAAACCACTTGTCACACAATAAACAATTTCA
>NW_027219177.1:0-9957 GCF_027580195.1 Bos mutus
AATTGCCTGTATCTCAATAGAATAGTGCTGACCTCTGATTGTGTTATATGGAAATTGCTTAAAGTGAAATATTCTCAATAAAGTAATTTTTTTTTTTTTTTGCTTTGTTAATAATTACCACGTTCCATTGACTCAGAAAGTAAAGCATCTGTCTACAATGTGGGAGACCCAGGTTCTATCCCTGGATTGGGAAGATCCCCTGGAGAAGGAAATGGCAATCCACTCCAGGACTATTGCCTGGAAAATCCCATGGACAGAGGAGAGTGGTAGGCTACAGTCCATGGGGTCGTAAAGAGTCGGACACGACTGAGCGACTTGACTTTCACTTTCACCACGTTCCATGTCAAATGCTTTTAGAGGATTTCCTCAAAGGAAATACACGATGAGTGCACTGCCCTCTTTTCTCACGTTCTTCAAAGGCTAATGAGAGCATGAATTTGTCCGGGATTACAGATGCTCCAGGTCACTCTTGCTTAGAATAAGTATCTAAACTTGGTCCACATTCACACCCTCCGTCCTAGCAAGATGACTTTGTTGACCAAAAGGTATAGTCAGAACCTGGTAGAGTTATTTTATTTGGTGGGAATGCTTAAGACTTGAAGCCCTGGAGATATAGCATCTCAGTAGCTTTGAGAAAACTGCTCCAAAGAGGCAGCAGGGGAAGTCAGGCTGTATACAAGTTTGCAACAAAGGGAGCAGGGAATCTGAACATCAAAGATCAGGTACCAAGTTAAGGAATGTAGCGTTCTATAACGCTGGACTGGGAGAAACACAAGCTGGAATCAAGATTGCCGGGAGAAATATCAATAACCTCAGATATGCAGATTACACCACCCATATGGCAGAAAGTGAAGAGGAACTCAAAAGCCTCTTGATGAAAGTGAAAGTGGAGAGTGAAAAAGTTGGCTTAAAGCTCAACATTCAGAAAATGAAAATCATGGCATCCGGTCCCATCACTTCATGGGAAATAGATGGGGAAACAGTGGAAACAGTGTCAGACTTTATTTTTGGGGGCTCCAAAATCACTGCAGATGGTGACTGCAGCCATGAAATTAAAAGACGCTTACTCCTTGGAAGGAAAGTTATGACCAACCTAGATAGCATATTCAAAAGCAGAGACATTACTTTGCCAACAAAGGTTCGTCTAGTCAAGGCTATGGTTTTTCCCGTGTATGGATATGAGAGTTGGACTGTGAAGAAGGCTGAGCACCGAAGAATTGATGCTTTTGAACTGTGGTGTTAGAGAAGAGTCTTGAGAGTCCCTTGGACTGCAAGGAGATCCAACCAGTCCATTCTGAAGGAGCTCAGCCCTGGGATTTCTTTGGAAGGAATGATGCTAAAGTTGAAACTCCAGTATTTTGGCCACCTGATGCGAAGAGTTGACTCATTGGAAAAGACTCTGATGCTGGGGGAGATTGGGGGCAGGAGGAGAAGGGGACGACAGAGGATGAGATGGCTGGATGGCATCACTGACTTGATGGACGTGAGTCTGAGTGAACTCCGGGAGTTGGTGATGGACAGGGAGGCCTGGTGTGCTGCAATTCATGGGGTCGCAAAGAGTCGGACACGACTGAGCGACTGATCTGATCTGATATATGGAAAGATGCAAGCCTCTGGTCTCACTGGATTCATTCCTTCCATATGCAGCTCAGCTATCTGGGGCCAACCTGTTCCCTGTTCACCTTAAGGAGAAGCAGATGGCTGCTTCTTGCATCCCCCAGCTCCTCAGCCATCACCATGGGGTGGCAGCATCCCCTGGACCAGTTTTGGGAGCCCTCATTCACAACTGGAGACCAGAAGTCATTGATGGCTGTGACATTTCTCGTTTATTGATATGCCAGGAGATATTTTCATTTCACAAACTCATGGAAAAAACTCAATCCTGAACATTCCTGTATGTTCTTCCCTGAGATGTCACATCACCTGTTTTTAACCTATTCTTGGGCACCAGACTTGGGTGTGGGTTTCAAAGCGGGAATTTGCTGGTGGGAGAGAATGGATACAGCTTTCCTTATCCTGCTTAAGTGTTCATGGGTCAATTAAAACTCTAACTCTAGGTAACTACCTTTGCCTTTTCATCTCTCATTCCCTAGGTTACTTTATTTGTTTATTCCTCAAGCAGATATAGATTCCTTCTTGCTCTTCTCCCATGTCTAGTTGGTTATCAAATCCTTATGAATCCATTCTTCCCATCCCTGCCTACTATTTCTTCAGAACATTGTCATTTCTTGTCTGTCCAATTATCTATCCTTCTGAGCAAATTATATCAGCTCCTATCTCTCTCTAGTTGATGGATGGCAAACTGGTGCTCACCCACACCCTGCATCCATGTGGGACAAGAGGGCAAGAAAGTGAGACCTAGACAGAGGGGATCCAGAAGAAGGGATAGATGGGGAAATCAGGTACGTTTGTCTATTTACATTTCAAAGATGTGGATGGAGGGGTCTGATATGACTGAATTCTTAAAGGAAGTATTTCAGACTAATGGACTCCTCTGAAGACATACTGTTTCAAGATTGCTTTAATCTGGTTACTACTGAAAATGTAAACGTGATCTTGCTGTGATTCTTCAGGGTAGAGAGAGCTGTCATGTAGGAGTGGCCAAGTAAAGATTACATTTCACAACACCCGCCCCCCTCCAGTTCCATTGTGGACATGTGGAGAGGCTGCTGAACTAATATAAGACCTGAGAGTGATGGCCTGGTTGTGAGTTGAACCCACCCAGTTCCTGGCTGATGGCTCTGCATGGTGTCCAGGGCTCTGACCTACAGTCACGCTTGCAGTCTTCATAGTTCTAGGCTGTGCTTGGGGATGGGAAGACGTCCAGGACTCCTCCTAGGGCAGCTCACATGTCTATTCACCACTGGGAAGTGATGAAATAAATGACATATGATGAAAGAAATAAAGTATACCCACCAAGAAGCTCAGGGAGCTCCAAAAAATGCAGATAAACAATCAAATCCAGGGAAAGAATATGTGAACAAAATAAGATTAAAAAGTTATTTATTATTATTATTGTTTTCAATTTTTGGTTTCACTGGGTCTTTGTTGACACACATGGGCTTTCTCTAGTTGTGGCAAGCAGGCACTACTCTTCTTTGTGGACAGCAGGCCTCACTGTGTGGGGGCTTCTCCTGTTGTTGAGCACAGGCTCTAGGTGCACAGGCTTCAGTACTTGTAGCATGCCAGCTCCTATGAGCAGCCTGTGGGTCCTAGAGCACAGAGTAGTTGTGCCCAGGCTCTGAGTTGCTCTGCAGAATAAACTCAGTTTTTTTTTTTTTTTCTGTACAGAGCCTGAAATCATAAAAACGGAAGCAAACAGGGAGTTTGCTGATGGTTTAGTGGTTAGGATTCGATGCTTTCACTGCTGTGCCTGTATTCTATCCTGGTCAGGCAACTGTGCAATGAGGCAAAAAAAGAGATCCCTCAAGCTGTGCAATGAGGCACAAAAAGAGAAGGAACCAAATAGAAATTCTGTTGCTTAAGATTACAATGAATGAAATGCAACAAAATAAAAAATGCTACAGAGAGCATCAGCAACAGCAGAAAAATCTTTGAGGCACAAGACAAGAAAATTGAAATTAGCCAGCCAGAGGACAAAGAAGCAAAAAGAATGAAAAGGTGTGAAAGAACCTGTGCGAACTTTGGGATAACATTTACAGTAACAACCTGCACATTATTGGAGTCCCAGAAGGAGGAGAGAGGGAGAAAGGGACAGAGATTGTACTTAAAGAAATAATACCGATAAGTTACACATCTGATGAGACTTAGGCCTCCAAGTTCATGTAGCTAATAGGTCACCTCTCAGAGTTCACTCAAAATGATCGTCTCCAAGACACATTGTTTATAATCAAGACAAAGAGAGAATTTTAGAAGCATCGAGAGAAAAGCAAATGCTCACAAAAAAGGAATTCCCTTAAGAATTATCAGTGGACTTCTGAGAAGAAACCTGTCAAACCAGGAGAGAAAGGGATGATATATTCAAACTGAAAAAAATAAACCTGCCAGCCAAGAATACTTTTCTCAGGAAGGTTGTCTTTCAGAAATGAAGACGAGATAAAGACATTCCCAAACAAACAACAGTTGAGGGAGTTCACCAACACAGGTTTGTCTTACAAGATTGCTGAGGGGAGTTCTTCAAGCTAAATGAAGGATGTTAATTATTACATGAAAAAAGTGAAATTTTACAACAGACTTGTAAATGTAAATGTGTAATCCAATACAGAATACTCTAACACTGAATATAGTAGTGTGTTAACCAGTTAGCTCTAGTCTAGGGGGAAGTATTAAAATAACTATAGAGAAAAATATTTTGTTAGTGATATACAATAAAAAAGAGGTAAATTCTGACATCAAAAACAGAAAGTGTAGTGAGGGGATCAAAATGTAGAGCTTTTGTATGTGATTGAAATTAATTTGTTATCAATATAATAGAATACTGTGTCTATAAGATATTTTATGTGAACCATGTGGCAATAAAAGTGTAAAAACCTACAGTAGATTCACAAAAAGTAAAGAGAAAAAAATCAAAGCACATCATTATCCAAAATCATCAGTTCACAGTTCTAACTGTTGTACAGAACAGTCGAGTTGTCCTGGTCTCTACAGCATCCTTCAAGATCAGCCCCAGAGGGCTCTCCTTTCACAAAGTGAAAAACTAATTAGTCTGTCTGTTATTATAAGCCAAAGAACTCTTTCTGCACCTCATCTCCTTCCTTATATCATATAGATGGTGCAGCTGTACTTTTTTAATTGCAAATTTTCATCCTGTGACATTCCTGTGTGGTTTTAATTGAAAACTGCCAAATGATAAATCATCCCAATACCCTGTCTCCTCTGTTGGTTCTGATTAAGACTTAATAAGAAGACATGTGAGTGTGTTGTGGTTTGTCTTGTGTATCCTTAGAGATAGAGATTTTCAGAGTTTGTTGTAATGTATCTGGTGGTGATATGCACCTTCTTTTTGAAAATCAAATTTTGAGAACTCTGCAGTCAGGAGGAAAGTACTTCTTGCAGCAAATGCAACTTAAACCTATGGGTTTTTCAGTTGCTTTCACATATAACCAGAGGACTAAAAAGTTTCCTTAGCCAGTGACTGTACCTTTTTGACTCCAAAGAACCTGCAGCTACTTCTGTGGCGTTGGGCTTCAACTAGATGTTTTATCAATGGTGCTGTATAGAAGAAGTTTTGAGACTACTGCAAAAATAAGACTGATAACTGGAAGCAGGAGGCTTAAGTGCAAACCCTGACTCCAGGGAACCCCTGACTCCAGGGAACATTAATTGACAGGAGCTCATCAAACGCCTCCATACCTACACTGAAACCAAGCACCACACAAGGGCCAACAAGTTCCAGGGCGAGACATACCAAGCAAATTCTCCAGCAACACAGGAGCACAGCCCTAAGCTCCAATATACAGGCTGCCCAAAGTCACTCCAAAACCATAGACATCTCATAACTCATTACTGGACACTTCGTTGCACTCCAGAGAGAAGAAATCCAGCTCCACCCACCAGAACACTGACACAAGCTTCCCTAAGCAAGAAACCTTGACAAGCCACCTGTACAAACCAACACACAGTGAGGAAACGCCACAATAAAGAGAATTCCACAAACTGCCAGAATACAGAAAGGACACCCCAACTCAGCAATTTAAACAAGATGGAGAGACAGAGGAATACCCAGCAGGCAAAGGAACAGGATAAATGCCCACCAAACCAAACAAAAGAGGAAGAGATAGGGAATCTACCTGATAAAGAATTCCAAATAATGATAGTGAAATTGATCCAAAATCTTGAAATCAAAATGGAATCACAGATAAATAGCCTGGTGCCAAGGATTGAGAAGATGCAAGAAAGGTTTAACAAGGACCTAGAAGAAATAAAAAAGAATCAATATATAATGAATAATGCAATAAATGAGATGAAAAACACTCTGGAGGCAACAAATAGTAGAATAACAGAGGCAGAAGATAGGATTAGTGAATTAGAAGATAGAATGGTAGAAATAAATGAATCAGAGAGGAAAAAAGAAAAACGAATTAAAAGAAATGAGGACAATCTCAGAGATCTCCAGGACAATATTAAATGCAACAACATTCGAATCATAGGGGTCCCAGAAGAAGAGGACAAAAAGAAAGACCATGAGAAAATACTTGAGAAGATAATAGTTGAAAACTTCCCACAAATGGGGAAGGAAATAATCACTCAAGTCCAAGAAACCCAGAGAGTCCCAAACAGGATAAACTCAAGGTGAAACACCCCAAGACACATAGTAATCAAATTAACAAAGATCAAACACAAAGAACAAATATTAAAAGCAGCAAGGGGAAAACAACAAATAACACACAAGGGAATTCCCATAAGGATAACAGCTGATCTTTCAATAGAAACTCTTCAAGCCAGGAGGGAATGGCAGGACATACTTAAAGTGATGAAAGAAAATAACCTACAGCCCAGATTATTGTACCCAGCGAGGATCTCCTTCAAATATGAAGGAGAAATCAAAAGCTTCTCAGACAAGCAAAAGCTGAGAGAATTCAGCACCACCAAACCAGCTCTCCAACAAATACTAAAGGATATTCTCTAGACAGGAAACACAAAAAGGGTATATAAATTCAAACCCAAAACAATAAAGTAAATGGCAATGGGATCATACTTATCAATAATTACCTTAAATGTAAATGGGTTGAATGCCCGAACCAAAAGACAAAGACTGGCTGAATGGATACAAAAACAAGACCCCTACATATGTTGTCTACAAGACACCCACCTCAAAACAGGGGACACATATAGACTGAAAGTGAAGGGCTGGAAAAAGATTTTCCATGCAAATAGGGACCAAAAGAAAGCAGGAGTAGCAATAGTCATATCAGATAAAATAGACTTTGAAACAAAGGCTGTGAAAAGAGACAAAGAAGGTCACTACATAATGATCAAAGGATCAATCCAAGAAGAAGATATAACAATTATGAATATATATGCACCCAACATAGGAGCACCGCAATATGTAAGACAAATGCTAACAAGTATGAAAGGAGAAATTAACAATAACACAGTAATAGTGGGAGACTTTAATACCCCACTCACACCTATGGATAGATCAACTAAACAGAAAATTAACAAGGAAACACAAAATTTAAACGATACAATAGACCAGTTAGACCTAATATCCATAGGAAATTTCATCCCCAAACAATGAATTTCACCTTTTTCTCAAGCGCACATGGAACCTTCTCCAGGATAGATCACATCCTAGGCCATAAATCTAGCCTTGGTAAATTCAAAAAAATTGAAATCATTCCAAGCATCTTTTCTGACCACAATGCAGTAAGATTAGATCTCAATTACAGGAGAAAAACTATTAAAAATTCCAACATATGGAGGCTGAACAACACGCTGCTGAATAACCAACAAATCACAGAAGAAATCAAAAAAGAAATCAAAATTTGCATAGAAACGAGTGAAAATGAAAACACAACAACCCAAAACCTGTGGGACACTGTAAAAGCAGTCCTAAGGGGAAAGTTCATAGCAATACAGGCATACCTCAAGAAACAAGAAAAAAATCAAATAAATAACCTAACTCTACACCTAAAGCAACTAGAAAAGGAAGAAATGAAGAACCACAGGGTTAGTAGAAGGAAAGAAATCTTAAAAATTTGGGCAGAAATAAATGCAAAAGAAACAAAAGAGACCATAGCAAAAATCAACAAAGCCAAAAGCTGGTTCTTTGAAAGGATAAATAAAATTGACAAACCATTAGCCAGACTCATCAAGAAACAAAGGGAGAAAAATCAAATCAATAAAATTAGAAATGAAAATGGAGAGATCACAACAGACAACACAGAAATACAAAGGATCATAAGAGACTACTATCAGCAATTATATGCCAATAAAATGGACAACATGGAAGAAATGGACAAATTCTTAGAAAATTTCAACTTTCCAAAGCTGAACCAAGAAGAAATAGAAAATCTTAACAGACCCATCACAAGCACGGAAATTGAAACTGTAATCAAAAATCTTCCAGCAAACAAAAGCCCAGGTCTAGACAGCTTCACAGCTGAATTCTACCAAAAATTTAGAGAAGAGCGAACTCCTATCCTGCTCAAACTCTTCCAGAAAATTGCAGAGGAAGGTAAACTTCCAAACTCATTCTATGAGGCCACCATCACCCTAATCCCAAAACCTGACAAAGATGCCACAAAAAAAGAAAACTACAGGCCAATATCACTGATGAACATAGATGCAAAAATCCTTAACAAAATTCTAGCAATCAGAATCCAACAACACATTAAAAAGATCATACACCATGATCAAGTGGGCTTTATCCCAGGGATGCAAGGATTCTTCAATATCTGCAAATCAATCAATGTAATACACCACATTAACAAATTGACAAGTAAAAACCATATGATTATCTCAATAGATGCAGAAAAAGCCTTTGACAAAATTCAACATCCATTTATGATAAAAACTCTCCAGAAAGCAGAAGTAGAAGGAACATACCTCAACATAATAAAAGCTATATACGACAAACCCACAGCAAACATTATCCTCAATGGTGAAAAATTGAAAGCATTTCCCCTAAAGTCAGGACCAAGAGAAGGGTGCCCACTCTCACCACTACTATTCAACATAGTTTTGGAAGTTTTGGCCACAGCAATCAGAGCAGAAAAAGAAATAAAAGGAATCCAAATTGGAAAAGAAGAAGTAAAACTCTCACTATTTGCAGATGACATGATCCTCTACATAGAAAACTCTATAGACTCCACCGGAAAATTACTAGAGCTAATCAATGAATATAGTAAAGTTGCAGGGTATAAAATCAACACACAGAAATCCCTTGCATTCCTATACACTAATACTGAGAAAATAGAAAGAGAAATTAAGGAAACCATTCCATTCACCATTGCAAGGAAAAGAATAAAATGCTTAGGAATATGTTTACCTAAAGAAACTAAAGACCTATATGTAGAAAACTATAAAACACTGGTGAAAGAAATCAAAGAGGACACTAATAGATGGAGAAATATACCATGTTCATAGATTGGAAGAATCAATATAGTGAAAATGAGTATACTACCCAAAGCAATCTATAGATTCAATGCAATCCCTATCAAGCTACCAATGGCATTCTTCACAGACCTAGAGCAAATAATTTCACAATTTGTATGGAAATACAAAAAACCTCAAATAGCCAAAGCTATCTTGAGAAAGAATAGAACTGGAGGAATCAACGTTCCTGACTTCAAGCTCTACTAGAAAGCCACAGTTATCAAGACAGTATGGTACTGGCACAAAGACAGAAATATAGATCAATGGAACAAAATAGAAAGCCCAGAGATAAATCTACGCACATATGGATACCTTATCTTTGACAAAGGAGGCAAGAATATACAATGGATTAAAGACAATCTCTTTAACAAGTGGTGCTGGGAAAATTGGTCAACCGCCTGTAAAAGAATGAAACTAGAACACTTTCTAACACCATACACAAAAATAAACTCAAAATGGATTAAAGATCTAAACGTTAGACCAGAAACTATAAAACTCCTAGAGGAGAACATAGGCAAAACATTCTCTGACATACATCACAGCAGGATCCTCTATGATCCACCTCCTAGAATATTGGAAATAAAGGCAAAAATAAACAAATGGGACCTAATTAAACTTAAAAGCTTCTGCACAACAAAGGAAATTATAAGCAAGGTGAAAAGACAACTTTCAGAATGGGAGAAAATAATAGCAAACGAAGCAACTGACAAACAACTAATCTCAAAAATATACAAGCAACTCCTACAGCTCAATTCCAGAAAAATGAATGACCCAATCAAAAAATGGGCCAAAGAACTAAACAGACATTTCTCCAAAAAGACATACAGATGGCTAACAAACACATGAAAAGATGCTCAACATCACTCATTATCAGAGAAATGTAAATCAAAACCACTC
>NW_027219178.1:0-9663 GCF_027580195.1 Bos mutus
GTCACATGATCAGTGCATGATAGCCACGTGTCCAGTGAATGATCAGCCACGTGATCAGTGCATGATAGCCACGTGTTCAGTGCATGATCTGTCACTTGATAGGTGTATGATATCCACGTGAACAGTTCATGGGCAGTCACGTGATCAGTGCATGATCATTCACGTGATGAGTGCATGATAGCCACGTGACCAGTGCATGATCCGCCAACTAATCAGTGCATGATAGCCACGAGATCAGTGCATGAATGTTGATCAGTGCACGTGATTGAAAAGTGCATGATCAGTCAGTGCATGATCACGTGTGCATGATCAGTCACATGATCAGTGCATGATCAGCCACGTGATCATTGCATGATAGCCACGTGATCAGTGCATGATCAGCCAACTGATCAGTGCATGATAGTCACGTGATCAGTGCATGATGAGTCACGTGATCAGTGCATGAACCGCCACGTGATCAGTGAATGATAGCCACCTGATCAGTGCATGGTAGCCACGTGATCAGTGCATGATCAGTCACGGGATCAGTGCATGATCAGACACGTCAACAGAGTATGATCATCCACGTGATCAGTGCATGCACAGTCACGTGATCAGTGAATAATAGCCACGTGATCAGTGCATGATAAGCAACGTGATTAGTGCATGATCAGCCACGAGATCAGTGCATGATCTTCCACGTGATCAGTGCATGCACAGTCACGTGATCAGTGAATAATAACCACGTGATCAGTGCATGAGCAGTCACGTGATCAGTGTATGATCAGCCACGTGAACAGCGCGTGGTCACTCACATGATCAGGGCCTGCTGAGCTGCGTGATTCCTGTCTGCTCATCTGCTTGACAATTGCCAGCTGAGCTGCATGATTCCTCCCTGTCATCTGCTTGACAATTGCCAGCTGTGCTGCGTAATTCCTGCCTGCTCAGCTGCTTGATTATTGCCATCTGAGCAGCATGATTCGTCATAGCTGAGCTCCATGATTATTGCCTGCTGATTGTGTGATTCGTGCCTACTCAGCTCTTTGATTATTGCCTCCAGAGCCACATGATCAGTGTATGATAGCAAACATGATCAGCGCATGATCAGTCACATGTTCAGCGCCATTCAGTCACGTGATCACTACATGATAGTCAAGTGATCAGTCCATGCTCAGTCATGGTATCAGTGCATGATCAGCCACGTGATCAGTGCCTGCACATTCCGTAATCAGCGCCTCTCAGTCACGTGATCACTGCAAGATAAACATGTGATCAGTGCGTGATCAGCCACGTGATCAGTGCGTGACCACTCACGTGATCAATGGCATGATAGCCACGTGATCAGTGAATGATAGGAACATTATCAGTGCATGATCAGTCACGTGGTCAGTGTATGATCAGCCACGTGATCAGCGCATGATACCCAAGTGATAAGTGCATGATCAGTCACGTGATCAGTGCATGATCAGCCACGTGACCAGTGCATCCCCAGTCACGTGATCAGTGCATTATATCTACGTGATCAGTGCATGTTCAAGCACGTGATCAGTGCATAATAGCCACGTGATCAGTGCATGATCAGTTACGTGATCAGTGTAGGATCAGCCGCGTGATCACTGCATGATAGCCACGTGATCTGTGCATGATCAGTCAAGTGATCATTTTGTGATCAGCCACGTGATCAGTGCATGATAGCCACGTGATCTGTGCATGATCAGTCAAGTAATCATTGTATGATCAGCCACGTGATCAGTGCATGATAGGCACGGGATCAGTGCAAGATCAGCCCCGTGATCACTGCATGATAGCCTCGTGATATGTGCATGATCAGTCAAGTGATCATTGTATGATCAGCCACGTGATCAGTGCATTATAGGCACGTGATCATTGCATGATAGCCACGTAATCAGTGCATGATCAGCGTGATCAGTGCGTGATCACGTGTGCATGATACCCACGTGATAAGTGCATGATCAGTCACGTGATCAGTGCGTGATCACGTGTGTGATGATCAGCCAGGTGATCAGTGCATGATCAGCCACGTGATCAGTGCATGATCAGCATGATCGTGATCAGTGCATGATCAGCGTGAAACATGATAGCAAACCAGCGCATGATCAGTCAGGTGTGCAGCGCCTTTCAGTCACGTGATCACTACATGATAGTCAAGTGATCAGTCCATGCTCAGTCATGGTATCAGTGCATGATCAGCCACGTGATCAGTGCCTGCACATTCCCGTAATCCGCCCCTTCAGTCACGTGATCACTGCATGATAAATATGTGATCAGTGCGTGATCAGCCACGTGATCAGTGCATGACCAGTCACGTGGTCAATGGCATGATAGCCACGTGATCAGTGAATGATAGCAACGTGAGCAGTGCATGATCAGTCACGTGGTCAGTGTATGATCAGCCACGTGAACAGTGCATGCTGTCACGTGATCAGGGCCTGCTGAGCTGCGTGATTCCTATCTACTCAGCTGCTTAAAAATTCCCAGCTGAGCTGCGTGATTCCTGCCTGCTCATCTGCTGGGTAATTGCCAGCTGAGCTGTGTGATTCCTGCCTGCTCATCTGCTTGATAATTGCCAGCTGAGCTGCGTGATTCCTGCCAGCTCATCTGCTTGACAATTGCCAGCTGAGCCGTGTGATACCTGCCTGTTACGCTGCTTGATTTTTTGCCAGCTGAGCAGCATGATTCGTCAGAGCTGAGGTCCCTGATTATTGCCTGCTGATTGCGGGATTCGTGCCTGCTCAGCTCTTTGATTGTTTGCCTCTGAGGATCATCAGTGCATGATTGACGTGATCGTGATCAGTGCATGATCAGTCACGTGATCAGTGCATGATCAGTCCGCGTGATCGTGATCAGTGCATGATAGCCACGTGATCAGTGCATGATAGCCACCTAATCAGTGCATGATCAGTCACTTGATCAGTGCATGATCTGTCACGTGATCAGTGTATGATATCCACGTGACCAGTGCATCCCCAGTCACGTGATCAGTGCTTTATATCGTGATCAGTGCATGTTCGTGATCAGTGCATGATCAGACACGTGATCAGTGCATGAGCAGACACGTGATCAGTGCATGAACAGCCACGTGATCAGTGCATGAGCAGTCACGTGATCAGTGCATGATCAGCCACGTGATCAGTGCATGATCAGCCACGTGATCAGTGCATGATCTGTTAAGTGATCATTGTGATCAGCCACATGATCAGTGCGTGATCAGACCACGTGATCAGTGCATGATCAGTCACGTGATCAGTGCATGATAGCCACGTGGTATGTGCATGATCAGCCACGTGATCAGTGCATGATCAGCCGCGTGATCAGTGCATGATCAGCCACGTGATCAGTGCATGATCAGCCACGTGATCAGTGCATGATCAGCCACGTGATCAGTGCATGTCACCCACGTGAGTGCATGATCAGTCACGTGATCAGTGCATGATCAGCCACGTGATCAGTGCATGATCAGGTCGTGATGAGTGCATGATCAGTCATGTGATCAGTGCATGATAGCCACGTGATCAGCATGCATGATCAGTCACGTGATCAGTGCATGATCAACGTGATCAGTGCATGATCAGCCAGTGCATGATCAGCCACGTGAGTGCACGTATCAGTCAGTGCATGTGCATGATCACGTGATCAGTGCATGATCAGCCACGTGATCAGTGCATGATCATCACGTGATCAGTGCATGATCAGTCACGTGAAAAATGCATGATCAGCCACGTGATCAGTGCATGATCAGCCACGTGATCAGTGCATGATCAGTCACGTGATCAGTGCATGATCAGCCACGTGATCAGTGCATGATCAGCCACGTGATCAGTGCATGATCAGCCACGTGATCAGTGCATGATCAGCCACGTGATCAGTGCATGATCAGTCACGTGATCAGTGCATGATCAGTCACGTGATCAGTGCATGATCAGCCACGTGATCAGTGCATGATCAGCCACGTGATCAGTGCATGATAGCCACGTGATCAGTGCATGATCAGCCACGTGATCAGTGCATGATCAGTCACGTGATCAGTGCATGATGAGTCACGTGATCAGTGCATGATCAGCCACGTGATCAGTGAATGATCAGCCACGTGATCAGTGCATGGTAGCCACGTGATCAGTGCATGATCAGTCACGTGATCAGTGCATGATCAGATCAGCCACGTGATCAGTGTATGATCATCCACGTGATCAGTGCATGCACAGTCACGTGATCAGTGAATGATCAGCCACGTGATCAGTGATGATCGCGTGATCAGCGTGATCAGTGCATGATCAGTGCGAGATCAGTGCATGATCTTCCACGTGATCAGTGCATGATCAGTCACGTGATCAGTGAATAATAACCACGTGATCAGTGCATGAGCAGTCACGTGATCAGTGCATGATCAGCCACGTGAACAGTGCGTGCTCACTCACATGATCAGGGCCTGCTGAGCTGCGTGATTCCTGTCTGCTCATCAGTTGACAATTGCCAGCTGAGCTGCATGATTCCTCCCTGTCATCTGCTTGACAATTGCCAGCTGTGCTGCGTAATTCCTGCCTGCTCAGCTGCTTGATTATTGCCATCTGAGCAGCATGATTCGTCATAGCTGAGCTCCATGATTATTGCCTGCTGATTGTGTGATTCGTGCCTACTCAGCTCTTTGATTGTGCCTCCAGAGCCACGTGATCAGTGTATGATAGCAAACATGATCAGCGCATGATCAGTCACATGTTCAGCGCCATTCAGTCACGTGATCACTACATGATAGTCAAGTGATCAGTCCATGCTCAGTCATGGTATCAGTGCATGATCAGCCACGTGATCAGTGCCTGCACATTCCGTAATCAGCGCCTCTCAGTCACGTGATCAGTGCAAGATAAACATGTGATCAGTGCGTGATCAGCCACGTGATCAGTGCGTGACCACTCACGTGATCAATGGCATGATAGCCACGTGATCAGTGAATGATAGGAACATCAGTCAGTGCAGTGATCAGTCACGTGGTCAGTGTATGATCAGCCACGTGCCGCGCAGTGCATGATACCCAAGTGATAAGTGCATGATCAGTCACGTGATCAGTGCATGATCAGCCACGTGACCAGTGCATCCCAGTCACGTGATCAGTGCATTATATCTCGTGATCAGTGCATGTTGCAGCACGTCACGTGAGTGCATGATAGCCACGTGATCAGTGCATGATCAGTCACGTGATCAGTGTAGGATCAGCCGCGTGATCAGTGCATGATAGCCACGTGATCTGTGCATGATCAGTCAAGTGATCATTGTATGATCAGCCACGTGATCAGTGCATGATAGCCACGTGATCTGTGCATGATCAGTCAAGTGATCAGTGCATGATCAGCCACGTGATCAGTGCATGATCAGCCACGTGATCAGTGCAAGATCAGCCCGTGATCAGTGCATGATAGCCACGTGATCAGTGATACGTGATTGTGCATGATCAGTCAAGTGATCATTGTATGATCAGCCACGTGATCAGTGCATTATAGGCACGTGATCATTGCATGATAGCCACGTAATCAGTGCATGATCAGTTTCGTGATCAGTGCATGATCAGTGCAAGTGATAAGTGCATGATCAGTCACGTGATCATGTATGATCAGCCAGGTGATCAGTGCATGATAGCCACGTGATCAGTGCATGATCAGCCACGTGATCAGTGCATGATACCCAAGTGAAAAGTGCATGATCAGTCACGTGATCAGTGCATGATCAGCCACGTGATCAGTGCATGTGAGCAAACATGTCAGCGCATGATCAGTCAGGTGTGCAGCTGAGCTTTCAGTCGCGTGATCACTACATGATAGTCTCTTGATCAGTCCATGCTCAGTCATGGTATCAGTGCATGATCAGCCACGTGATCAGTGCCTGCACATTCCGTAATCTGCCCCTTCAGTCACGTGATCACTGCATGATAAATATGTGATCAGTGCGTGATCAGCCACGTGATCAGTGCAGTGACCAGTCCTGCGTGGTCAATGGCATGATAGCCACGTGATCAGTGAATGATAGCGTGACGTGTGCAGTGCATGATCAGTCACGTGGTCAGTGTATGATCAGCCACGTGAACAGTGCATGCTGTCACGTGATCAGGGCCTGCTGAGCTGCGTGATTCCTATCTACTCAGCTGCTTAAAAATTCCCAGCTGAGCTGCGTGATTCCTGCCTGCTCATCTGCTGGGTAATTGCCAGCTGAGCTGTGTGATTCCTGCCTGCTCATCTGCTTGATAATTGCCAGCTGAGCTGCGTGATTCCTGCCAGCTCATCTGCTTGACAATTGCCAGCTGAGCCGTGTGATACCTGCCTGTTACGCTGCTTGATTTTTGCCAGCTGAGCAGCATGATTCGTCAGAGCTGAGGTCCCTGATTATTGCCTGCTGATTGCGGGATTCGTGCCTGCTCAGCTCTTTGATTGTTGCCTCCTGAGGAACATCATCAGTGCATGATTGACGTGATCGTGATCAGTCGTGATCAGTGCATGATCAGTCACGTGATCAGTGCATGATCAGGCCACGTGATCAGTGCATGATAGCCACGTGATCAGTGCATGATAGCCACCTAATCAGTGCATGATCAGTCACGTGATCAGTGCATGATCTGTCACGTGATCAGTGTATGATATCCACGTGACCAGTGCATCCCCAGTCACGTGATCAGTGCTTTATATACGTGATCAGTGCATGTTCAGACACGTGATCAGTGCATGATAGACACATGATCAGTGCATGAGCAGTTACGTGATCAGTGCCTGATAGCCACGTGATCGTGTGCATGATAGTTCGTGATCAGTGCCTGATAGCCACGTGATCCGTGCATGATAGCCTCGTGATCAGTGCATGATCAGTCACGTGATCAGTGCATGATCAACCACGTGATCAGTGCATGTTACCCAAGAGATCAGGGTATGAACAGTCACGTGATCAGTGCATAAGAGTCACGTGATCAGTGCATGATAGCCTCCTGATCAGTGCATGATCAGTCATGTGATCAGTGCATGATCTGTCACGGGATCAGTGTATAATATTCACGTGACCAGTACATGCGCAGACACGTGATAAGTGCATTATACCTACGTGAACATTGCATGATCAGCCACATGATCAGTGCATGGTAAGCCAAGTGATCAGTGCATGCACAGTCACCTGATCAGTGTATGATCAGCTTTGTGATCAGTGCATGATCAGTGCATGATCAGCCACGTGATCAGTGCATGATCCTCAACGTGATTAGTGCATGATCAGCCACGTGATCAGTGCATGATCCGCAACGTGATTAGTGCATGATCAGTCACGTGATCAGTGTATGATCAGCCACGTGATCAGTGCATGATCACCCACGTGATCAGTGCATGATCAGCCTCGTGATCAGTGCATGATCAGCCACGTGATCAGTGCATGATCAGCCACTTGATCAGTGCATGAACAGCCACGTGTTCAGTGTATGATCAGCCACGTGATCAGTGCATGATCTGCAACGTGATTAGTGCATGAACAGCCACGTGTTCAGTGTATGATCAACCACGTGATCAGTGCATGATCAGCCACGTGTTCAGTGTATGATCAGCCACGTGATCAGTGTGCATGATCAGTGCATGCGTGATCAGTGATCAGTGAACAGCCACGTGATCAGTGCGTGATCGTGTGCATGATCAGCCACGTGATCAGTGCATGATCAGCCACGTGATCAGTGTATGATCAGCCACGTGATCAGTGCATGATCTGCAACGTGATTAGTGCATGAACAGCCACGTGTTCAGTGTATGATCAACCACGTGATCAGTGTATGATCAGCCACATGATCAGTGCATGCTCAGCCACATGATCAGTGTATGATCAGTCACGGGATCAGTGCTTGATAGCCACGTGTCCAGTGTATGATCAGTCACGTGATCAGTGCATGATCAGGCAAGTGATCAGTGTATGATCAGTCACGTGATCATTGCATGATCAGCCACGTGATCAGTGCATGATAGCCACGTGATCAGTGCATGATAGCCACCTAATCAGTGCATGATCAGTCCCTTGATCAGTGCATGATCTGTCACGTGATCAGTGTATGATATCCACGTGACCAGTGCTTCCCCAGTCACATGATCAGTGCTTTATATCTACGTGATCAGTGCATGTTCAGGCACGTGATCAATGCATGATAGACACATGATCAGTGCATGAGCAGTTACGTGATCAGTGCCTGATAGCCACGTGATCCGTGCATGATAGCCACGTGATCAGTGCATGATCAGTCACGTGATCCGTACATGATAGCCACGTGATCAGTACATGATCAGTCACGTGATCAGTGCATGATCAACCACGTGATCAGTGCATGTTACCCAAGTGATCAGGATCAGCCACGTGAACAGTGCAGTCACGTGATCAGTGCATGAGTGATCAGTGCATGATCAGTCGTGATCAGTGCATGATCTGTCCGTGATCAGTGCATGAATATTCACGTGATCAGTACATGATCAGTCACGTGATCAGTGCATGATATACCTACGTGAACATTGCATGATCAGCCACGTGATCAGTGCATGATCAGCCACGTGATCAGTGCATGATCAGCCACGTGATCAGTGTGCTGATCAGTGCATGACAGCCACCTGATCAGTGCATGATCAGTGCGTCGATCAGTGCATGATCAGCCACGTGATCAGTGCATGATCAGCCACGTGATCAGTGCATGATCAGCCACGTGATCAGTGCATGATCAGCCACGTGATCAGCGTGATCAGTGCATGATCAGCCACGTGATCACTGCATGACAGCCACCTGATCAGTGCATGATCAGTCACGTGATCAGTGCATGATCAGCCACGTGATCACTGCATGACAGCCACGTGATCAGTGCATGATCAGCCACGTGATCAGTGCATGATCAGCCACGTGATCAGTGAATGATCAGCCACGTGATCAGTGCATGATAAGCAAAGTGATTAGTGCATGATCAGTCAGGTATTCAGTGCATGATCTGTCACTTGGTACGTGTATGATATCCACGTGATCAGTTCATGGGCAGTCACGTGATCAGTGCATGATCATTCACGTGATGAGTGCATGATCGCCACGTGACCAGTGCATGATCAGTTACGTGATCAGTGCATGATCAACCACCTGATCAGTGCATGTTACCCAAGAGATCAGGGTATGAACAGTCACGTGATCAGTGCATAATAGTCACGTGATCAGTGCATGATCGCCTCCTGATCAGTGCATGATCAGTCATGTGACCAGTGCATGATCTGTCAGGGGATCAGTGTATAATACTCACGTGACCAGTACATGCGCAGTCACGTGATAAGTGCATTATACCTACGTGAACATTGCATGATCAGCCACGTGATCAGTGCATGATCAGCCACTTGATCTGTGCATGATCAGCCACGTGATCAATATATGATCAGCCACGTAATAAGTGCATGATCAGTCACGTGATCAGTGCATGATCAGCCTCGGGATCAGTGCATGATCAGCCTCGTGATCAGTGAATGACAGCCACCTGATCAGTGCATGATAAGCAAAGTGATTAGTGCATGATCAGTCACGTATTCAGTGCATGATCTGTCACTTGATAGGTGGCACGTGACCAGTGCATGATCCGCCAACTGATCATGATCAGCCAACTGATCAGCATGATCAGCCACGTGATCAATATATGATCAG
>NW_027219179.1:0-6013 GCF_027580195.1 Bos mutus
TTCCATTTAGTAGAACACGAGCTCTATTCTTTGTATTTTGCCTAGGGAATTAGCAATGTCCTGGTTCAGATGGGCAAGGCATCCCTCAGGAGACTGGGGTTTGATCCCTGGGTCGGGAAGATCCCCCGGAGAAGGAAATGGCAACCCACTCCAGTATCCTCGCCTGGGAAATGCCACGGACAGAGGAGCCTGATGGGCGCAGTCCATGGGTCATTAAAGTTGGGCTCAACCCAGCAACACGAACACAAGTATTTCAAAGACCACACTGTGTGTGTGTGTGTGTGTGTGTGTGTGTGTGTGCATTCCTCTGTATCTGCCGCCTTGTCTGTCTCGAATCTTCTGTATTTCTGCCTCTGTATCTCCTGACAGCCCTGCCCGCTGTCTGGCCCCGGCCTCTCCCTGCTGGCTCTGGCTGAGGAGGTCCGCCAGCTGTCAGGCGTGGGGGTTGTCTGTGTGCCTGGCTGTGGCTCGCCTGCTCTCTCAGGAAGGAGGCTGGCTGGCAAAGGGGGCTCGGTGCGAAGGGGAGGGGCTGAGGCGCCTCGACTGGCTCCTGGTAGGTTTTGGGCAGGGGACAGGTGCCGGCGCCGACCGCGCCCTCGGTTTCGCTGGTGCCTTGCACGGACAGGTGCCGTTCCAGAGGCTCCCTGGCCCAGGCCCGCGGGAGTTCCAGAGGCCGATGGGCGGGGTTGGGAGGCGGCGGGCGCCGAAGACCGACACCTCCGGGGCGCGCGGGCCTGAGCGAATTGGGATCGGGGTGGGAGGCCCCGCGCCAGCGTGGCGGGTCTGGGTGGCGGGGTGGGAGGCCCCAGACCTCCGCACCCCTCTGCCCAGCCCCCAGGCCCGCGCGGCTGCATGCACACACGCCCTCCCGGTCAATGGGGGTCCTGGAAGCCCCTCGGGCCCCCGGGCCCGGCCAGGCGCTTGCTGGTCTGGTGTTGGCGGTGTTCGGGGGGCGGCCGGCGTCAGCAGGCTGGAGTCCGTCGCGGTCGTGCGGCTCAAGAACAGCACGCCCGCGATGAGAGTGTGTGCCGTTGGCCCGACCTGCAGGGCAGAGCGAAGGAGGCGGCGCGCAAGGCTCTTCGGCGCCCCGCCAACCGCCTCCGTCTCCGGCCGTATCAGCCTGAAGGCGCCCGATCTCGTCTGATCTCGAAGCTAAGCAGGGTTTTCATTTCTTGAATGTACTAAGGTTCCCTTGTCATGTAGCCTTCCAAGATGCTATTTTCCCTGCCTGAGTGGATCTGCCTGGGAGTCGGACTGCTGAACCATTTCAGGCTAATCTTCTGTTCCTTTAGTTCCTTCGGGAGCTTCCATATTCTTCCATCGTCCTCAGACTTTGGTGTCATTGCAATCATCCAGAAAGCTTCCAGGTCTAGGTTCCAGACCACCACACACAGTCAGTAGCCAGCGGGTGGATTCAGCAAATCGCATTGTAGAACCCGGCATGACCGTTGATATTGTTGCTGCACACTCAATGCAGTGGGCAGGGCCTGGATTGTCCACTGGGTCTCATGGAATGGAAAGGGAAGAACTCCCCCCACCACCACCCACCCCCCCTGTTGACAGCCTTGTGACTAGAAAGCGGTCCCGAAACAAGAATCAGACAAACCAGAGAAGCCCAGATGATAGTCCTTGAGATGAAGGAACTAGCAGCTGGTTGAGATGCACCAAGGGAAAGGTTGCTCTTTGTGTCTGCCCTCACTCCTTTCTTCCTGGACGCCTTAGGGTTTGTCATGGAGATTTGAAATAAAGTGCAAAAAGTCATATGTGTTGAATCAAGAGTTTGCATTTAACCATCTCTCAAAAGGAAGAGCTTCACCTGCACATGTTTCTTTCAAAGCGTCAATTGCTTTTCAATTCTGGGGTTTCTCTTTTTGCCTTGTTCTAGTAGCCTTAGAGTAAAATCAACAAAAACTACATAAAGATTCAAAGGCACCACCAACAAAGGACAGCTTGTTTCTGAAATCATCTTTCCATTTAGTAGAACACGAGCTCTATTCTTTGTATTTTGCCTAGGAATTAGCAATGTCCTGGTTCAGATGGCAAGGCATCGCCCTCAGGAGATTGGGGTTTGATCCTGGGTCAGGAAGATCCCCCGGAGAAGGAAATGGCAACCCACTCCAGTATCTCGCCTGGGAAATGCCACGGACAGAGGAGCCTGATGGGCGCAGTCCATGGGTCGTATCAAAAGTTGGGCTCAACCCAGCAACTACTGAACACAAGTATTTCCAAGACCACACTCAGTGAGTGTGTGTGTGTGTGTGTGTGTGTGTGTCTGTATCTCCTCTTTCTTGGAGTCTGTCCGGAATCTTCATGTATTTCTACACCTCTGTATCTCCTGACAGCCAGTCACGCCCGTTGATCCTGGCCCGGCCTCCCAGGCGCTCTGGCTCTGGCTGAGGAGCTTGCGAGGCCAGCTGTCTCCTTGGCCCGTGGTGCGTCGGAGTGTCTGTGTGTCTGTCTGTGTGCCTGCCTGTGGCTCGTCTGCTCTCAGGAAGGTGAGGGCCAGCGTATAGGGCCAAGGGCCTCCCAGTGTGCAAAGGGGGAGGTGAGGCGCTCAGTCGACCCGCGCCTCCTGGCTTCTGGTGGGTTTGGGCACCGGACAGGTGCCGCAAGCAAGTTTTCTCAAGTTTCGCTGCGCCTAGGCCGGGCAAGAGGAGGTTCAGAGGCCCTGGGGCGCTGGGGTTGGGGCGGCGGGCCTGAAGACTGACCTCCGGGGCCGCGGGCCTTGAGCAGTGAGATGGGATCGGGGGTGGCGAGGCTCAGCGGCAGTAACCGGGTCTGGAGGCAGGGTGGGAGGCCGAGACCTCCGCACCCTCAGCCCAACCCCCAGGCCTTGCGCGCATCGCCACTGACCTCCGATCAATAGGGGTCCTGGAAGCCTCGGGCCCAGGCAACCAAGCGCTGCTGGTCAGTGTTGGCGGTGTTCGAGGTGAGGTGGGGCGGCCGGCGTCGGCGGCTGATCGATCGGCGGTCGTGCGCTCAGTACAGCCATCACCGCCCGAAGCGAAGGTACGACCAGTGGCGACCAGGAAGCGGCGAAGAAGCGGCGCCAAGGCTCTTGGCGCTGACGGCGCCGTCTCAGGCGTCAGCCTGAAAGCGCCCGATCTGTCTGATCTCGGAGGCCAGCAGGTACAGACCTGGTTGAAGTATCTTGGATGGAGAGACCTGGAATCCAGGTCGAGCTGCCTACCAGAAGAGTCCCTGGCCGCCGCCGCGTCCGATTCTTGGATCCCCGCAGCCCAGCCCTCCGGACGCGAGGCCAGTGGCCGGGGCCGACTCCCACTGCAGACCTGGGTTGCCTCCGGCCGCGGCCGCGAGCGCCTCCGCGTGCGCGTTCGGCGCCAGGACGCCGACGACCCGGCGGTGATCTCCACCTCAAAGATCTTTAAGCGCCTCAGGCGAAATCCGGAGGCTTACCACCCGACTCAGCCAGAGCCCGGCCCGCTGCCTGCCTGCATGGCGTCGCGCCATATCAGCGTGTCTGTATGCACGAATGGGTGCCCCAAACGGGCATCTATCTCGTTCCACTATACTGGGTGGATCTATGCCTGGGAGTCGGACTGCTGGACCTCAGGCTACTTCCCTTTTAGTTCAACCGGGCCTCATAATTCTCCCTTCCATCACCGGCTCTCCGCATTCCTACTCACGGCAGAGGGGTTCCCTTTACTCCACATCTTCTCAGCATTGATTTGTTGACAGACATGCGCCAGTGGCCCAATGGGACTCTCATGTGAGTAGTCCTCCTTGGAGTTTTGGGTTGAGCTCTCCCAATCGTGGTGATGTGGAGCAGATGACCCTTTGGAAATGCCAGATGCAAATGTCCTCCCTGCTCCAACAGGCTCTCATTATTTTCCAGCATATGTGAATCGACCACCTCCTTCAGGCTTGCTCCTCGTTCTTCTCTGATGTCTTTTGCCTGGAATGCCCCTCTGCACTCTTTGGCTTGCATCCCATAGACATTTTTCGTTTCTTGAATCTCCTAAGTGTCCCTGGTCATAACTTCCAAGATGCTATTTTCCTGCAAGAAATTCTTCTTCCTGCATCTCAACCCTGGTTTACCTAGGTTCAGCCTGGACCTCAGCGAAATGGTGCCTCTCTGGAGGCCTTCCCTGACCCAGGTTTTTTGTGGTGAAGGGAAGAGGCCCCTCTATAAGGTTCTCAAAGGATCTGCCTGTGATGTATCATTAAAGTGGGAGTCTCAGTGAAAGCAGAACTCTGTGTCTTCTTCTATCGCCTTCTGTTCCCTGGAAACATTACATGCCTCCTGGCTCGCCGACAGGTGCTCAGTATTTACTTAGTGTGTGTGAAAGACAGAAGAAAAGCTCTTGAAACCTCAAGAGGTCACTTGTGACACTTTTGATCTCTTTGTGTATTTGGCGATTCAATTCTTTCCTTTCCTGGGTTGATGTGTACACAATATTGAGAGCACAATCTAGGCATGAACATATCCATACATAAAGGGTTCTTGCTCAGTTTCGTACAACAATTTCTGGTAGACTTTAAAAGGCTCTAAAAATATGAGCGTTGTTTATAATTGGTTTCAGAAAAAATGATTGTTTACGCCAAGGTGGGAACCTTCAACGTTAGGTCCAATACTTACACATGACCTTTCAAGACGATCTGCCAGGTTTTCCTTCTGAAGTGTGTAGCTCTTACAAGCTGTGAAGATCTTCATAAATCCCTCAATTTGTGTCATTGCAATCGTCAGAAAGCTTCAGGTCTGGTTTCAACCGCCAGCACACACAGTCGGTAATGAGTGGATTCAGGCGGGAGCATTATTCGCGGCATTACACGTTGATATTGGCCTGCACCTCAATGCAGTAGGCAGGGCCTGGATTATCCACAGGTCTCATGGAATGGAAAGGAGCTCCTCCCCTCCCCCCCCACCCCACCCACACCACTGTTGACAGCCTTTGGCCCGAAAGCGGTCCCGAAACAGAATCAGACAAACCAGAAGCCCAGATGATGATCCTTGAGATGGAAGAACTAAGCGGCTGGTTGCGATGGCACAAGGAAGGTTGCTCGCGCATCTGCCCTCTCGCTTTCTTCCTGGGCTTGTAGGGTTTTATGTGGAATTTGAAATAAAGTGCACAAAAGTCATATATATTTAGGTCAAGATTTTGTTCGCCATCTCTCAAAAGGAAAGAGCTTCACCATACATATTTCTTTCAAAACCATCAATTTACTTTTCAATTCTAGGATTTCTCTCACCCTTTTCAGTGTATATAGTAAATCAATAGAAACTATGAAATCATCTCCCATTTAAGTAAGAACCTGAGCTCTATTCTTTGTATTTTGCCTAGGAATTAGCAATGTCCTGGTTCAGATGGCAAGGCATCGCGCAGAGAGACTGAGGTTTGATCCTGGGTGGAAGATCCCCCAGAGAGAAAATGGCAACCCACTCCCAGTATCCTCGCCTGGAAATGCCACGGACAGAGGAGGCCTGATAGGCATGATCCATAGGTTGTATTAAGTTCAGGCTCAGCCAAGCAACTATGAACAGCAAGTATTTTCAGGCCACACATTCAAGTGTGTGTGTGTGTGTGTGTGTGTTTGTGTGTATCTCCTCTCTGCCTCTTGGAGTCTGTCTCGAATCTTCATGTATTTCTGCCTCAGAGTCTCCTGACAGCCAGCCGCCCGGCGTTTGCCTGGCCTCGCCTCTCCCAGGTGCTCTGGCTCCTGGCTGAGCTTAGAGGCCAGCCGTCTCCTTGCCCCGACCCCGCTGCAGACCAGGACACCCGACGACCGGCAGTCCCGTCTCCATCTGGGGCTCCTTTGGCTTGCCTCAGGCAATCCCGGGCTTGCACCGACTCCAGCCAGAGCCCCATCCCCGCCCCACCCCTGCCTCGAGGCGATCGCAAGATGCGCATGTGTGCGCAAGACGCACAGATAGATGTGCCCAAACGGGCATCTATCTTGTTCACTTATACTGTGGGTGGATCTATGCCTGGGAGTCGGACTGCTGGACCATAGGCTACTTCCACTTTTAGTTCCTTCGGGAACCTCCATATTC
>NW_027219180.1:0-6529 GCF_027580195.1 Bos mutus
AGATCAAAATCATCTGGAGGACAACATGAAGGGAAGCAGAAGAAGGATGTGAGTGAAGATAGAATGGTGAAATAAGAAAGGAAAAAGAAAAAAAATTAAAAAAATGAGGACAACCTGGCCTCGGGGAAAAGTTAATCCCAACATTCAAATCAAGTCTCAAAAGAAAAAAGAAAGGCCATGAGAAAAATTGGGAGAAATGGAAAAAAACCCAAAAATGGGGAGAGAAAAACAATAAAAATCAGGGGTCCCAAAAAAGGGAAAAAGAAAAAGGGGAAACAAAAAGACACATATTAAATAAATTGAAAAAGATCCCAAAAAAACAAAAAAAAAAGCAGAAAAGGAAAAACAAAAAATAAAAAAGTAATTTCCATAAGGATAACAGCTGATCTTTCAATAAAAAATATTCAGGCCAAAAGGGGAATGGCGGGACATCAAAGTGATGAAGAAAACCTACCCCAGATTACTTCCCACAAGGTCTCTTTCCCAAATATAAAAGGAAAATCAAAGCTTTACAGACAAGAAAAAGTTCAGAAAATTTACCCCAAAACCAGCTCTTCAACAAATCTGGATCTTCTCTAGACGGGGAGAAACACAGAAAAGTTTATAACAGACCAAAACAGAAAGGAAAATCATATTATCAATAATTACCTTAAATAAATGGGTTGATACCAACCAAAGACAAGACTCAAATGGATAAAAAACAAGCCCCCTATATTGTTGTTTAAGGACCCACCTCAAAAAAAGGACAAAAGCTGGGGTAAGGCGGAAAAGATATTCCCCCGAAAAAAAAAGGGGGATAAATATCTTAATAAAATTATTTTAAAAATAAAAAAAGGGAAAAAAAAAAGGAATCATAAGGGATAAAAGGATCTATCAAAAAGATATAACAATTTATAAATATATTTTAAAAAGCACCACAATATATAAAAATCTTAAAGTATAGCTACACCACCTATAGAAATGAAGAAAAAATCCTCTTGATAAAGTAAAAGGGAGAAAAAGACATTTCTCCAAGAAGACATACAGATGGCTAACAAACACATGAAAAGATGCTCAACATCACTCATTATCAGAGAAATGCAAATCAAAGCCACTATGAGGTACCATTTCACACCAGTCAGAATGGCTGTGATTCAAAATCTACAAATAATAAATGCTGGAGAGGGTGTGGAAAGGAACCCTCTTACACTGTTGGTGGGAATGCAAACTAGTACAGCCACTATGGAGAACAGTGTGGAGATTCCTTAAAAACTGAAATAGAATGTCCATCAGAAAAACACTGATGAAAAATCTTTGGACTCTGTGGGGGAGGGGGGGGGAGATTTGGAGAATGGCAGAACATTGAAATGTCTGTATAAGCGATAAATCAGGGTTTAAGAAATCTGGATGCAGGGCTGGTGTCTGGGGAACCCCCAATTATGGGGGGGGGGGGGAAAAAAAAAAAAAAAAAAGAAAAAAGAATCTGGGATCGGTCCCTCACTTCATGCATAAAAAGATGGGAAACGGCATGTCAGACTTTTTTTGGGGGGTCCAAAATCAGAATGGGGATTGCTTAGCAAGTCAAGGGCGCTTCTCCGGAAGGAAGTTTCCAAAAACCTAGATAGCATATTGAAAGCAGAACCTTTGTGCAAAAGGGCCTCTGAACTATAGTTTTCCAGTAGTCTGTTGGTTTAAAAGTTGGACTTGAAGAAACAGGCTGAAGAATTGATGTTTTTGCTGTGGTGCTGGAAGATCGGATTTCCCTGGATTTAAGAAGATAAACCAGCCCATTCTAAAAAGACCCAGTCCTGGGTTTCATTAAGGGCTAGTTTAAGCTAAAACTCAGTATTTTGGCCCCTCGGGCAAAAGGGTTGCTCTTGGAAACTCTGGTGCGGGAAAGGGGATTAGGGACGGGAGAGGAAGGGATGCAGGAGGATAGTGGTGGGCACCCCAAGCTCTATGGACATAGTCTGGTAACCCCTGGGTTGGTGATGGCGGGGAGGCCTGGTGGGGCCTTTGGGGGTCTAAAAGTCAGACAGACGGCGGTAAAAGCCTGAACGAACAAGAAAGGAAGGGAATTAAAAATCCAAATAATGTGGGGAGATTACCCTCCCATTTGGATAATCAACTCGAAGGGAAATTAAAAAGAAACCCCCCCCAAACCCAAAAATAAAAGCAGAAAAAAAGGGGAAAAAAATTCCCATTCCTCCCTTGAAGAAAAAAATACTTGGGAATAAATCACCCAAAGGAACAAAGACATATAAAAACACTAAAAAAACAAAGTAAATAAGTCAAACAGGACCAATAGATGGAAATATACTTGTTTAAGATGGAAGAATCAATATCGTAAAAATGGATCTCCCCAAAAACCCAAAGATTAATGCAACCCCTATAAGGAAAATGGAAACCCCAGAACTAGAACAAAAAATTTCAAATTGTGGAAATAAAAAAAAAACTCAAATAGCCATCAATCGAAAGAAAATGGAACTGGAGAATCAGCCTTCGACTTACCACCAAAGCAATTCATAAAGACAGTATGGTTTGGGACAAGAAGAAGAATATAGATCAGTGGAACAAATAAAAAGCAGAGATAAATCCATACACCTAGGTCACTTATTTTGAAAAGGAAAAAGAATATACACTGGAGAAAAGACAATCTTTTAAAAAAGTGGTGCTAAAAACCTTAACCCCCAAAAAAAAACTAGAACCATGAAAAAGAATAAAACCTTTTCAAACCATCAAAAAAAAACCCCCAAAATGGTTAAAAGATCTAAATGAAGCCCAGAAACATAAAACCCCCAGAGAAAAAAGGGCAAAAACTCTCTGAAATCATGGGATCCTCTAACCCACCCCCCGATAAGGGAAAAAAAAACAAAAAATAAACAAATGGGATCAAAAAAAAAAATTTTTACAATGTAAAACTAAAAAAGGGTGAAACATTGGGAATGGGCTAAAATAGAAAAAAAAGCCAAAGTTAAATTAAAAATATACAAAACCCCTGCCCAGTTCTAAAAAAATGGGAATAAAAAAAATGACCAAAAGAAAAAAGAATTTCTCCCAGAAGCATAAATGGCTAAAAAACACATGAAAGATTTAAATAAATTATAAAAATCAAATCAAAAAATGAGGTAATCTTTCCCGTGAGTGTGCTATCAAAATCTAAAACAAAAAAGCGGGAAGGTGGGGAAAAGGAACCTTCTTAAATGTTTGGGGGAAACAAACTTTAAACTAAAAAAAACAGTTAAATTCTTAAAAAAAAATAGAACTTTCATTTTTTGTATGCTAATCCCCCTAAATAAAAAAAGAAATTCCCCCCTATTTATCCCGCACTTTAATGGGGACATAACCCTAGATTCATCAAGAAAATGGGAAACTTGGGGAAAATTACTCAATTAAAAGAATACATTTAATCATTCTAAAGGGGGTGAAACTGGGCCCTATCTAAATAAGTAGAAAGAAAAACTAATCAATAAAAACTCATATTAAAAAATATAAAAAAATGTAGTAACCCTTTTTAAAACAGCAAAAGGCCCGATGTATGAAATTTTTGGTCTTGGAAAGAAGGAAGTGGGGTGATTTGAAAAAAACATTATAATGAATATATGAAACAGATCAAGTCATTGATTATAGAAAAAATTCAGTTGGGGCAATGGGAAAACAAATGGGAAACAGAGAGAAAGTGGGAGGGGGTTAGGATGGGGAAAACATTACACCATAAATAATTTGTCAAATGGAAAAACCACCAAAAATTTTTAAAAATTTTGCCCCCAATTAAATAAAATTTTAAAATTTTGGGTTGAAAAAAAAAAAAAAAATGGCACATGGACTTGGGGGGGGCCTCTGTCCTGCCACCTCTCTCAGAAAAATGTAAATTTGTCGTGACTTGTGGGGGGAAGGGGAAATGGGCAAATCGGGGAGGGGGTGGGGGCTATAGTCAGGGGATGGGGGTCAATGGGGGTTGGTGAGGGAAAGAGGGGTTTGGGGGGTGATGGGAGGAATCATGATAACTCTGGGGGGCAGAATTAATCGGGTGATTGAAGAAAAGGGCCCCGGGGAAACAAGGTCATGGGACCTCGTAGTCGGGGGCCCCGCCCGGGGGGGCCTCTCTGAAACCCCCCAAAACTTTCATATGGGACCTTTTCCATTCTGTTTAAGAATCGTGGGTTTTTGGGGGGGGGTTTCAAAAAGGGGTCAGGGGTACCCTCATAGGGAAAGGGCAGTGCTCCTTTGCACCCTGAAGGGGACCCCCTCCCCGGGGAAAAGCCCCAAAAGGGGGGGTTTAGGGAAAGGGTAGAGGCGGAAACTAAACCATAATCCAGAAAACTATCAATCAATCCCGCCCCCCGGCCTTGTCCAATGAAACTAAAACCATTCTGGGGGCCCCCCGGCGGGCAGGGCATTAAGGGCAAGGGTGGTCCACTGGGGGGAAGGGAAGGCCCAGTATTCTTGAAAAAACCCCCTAAAAGTATAAAAACAAAATGTGGATACTGAAAGGCTCCCCGTCAGTGGTGCCAATATGCTATGGGAAACAGTGGGGAAAATAACTCCAGAAAGAAGAGGGTGGGCAAAGCAAAAAAAAATCCCCGTTATGGGTTGCTGGGGATAAAAAAGGGTCAATTTTAAAATATTTTTAAGACCTGGAATTCAGATCCATCAGTCAAAAAATTGGAAGGGGTCAAACGGGAAGGGAAAAAATGAGTACACGGAATCATCAACTAAAATGGATTTAATGGGGAATTTCTCAGACCCATTATATCTATTGGGGCGGGGAATTAAAAAAAGGGGGTCCATTTTCAACAAGGCCCAAAAAAAATGGTTTTAATCTAAAAAGGAACAGTGATCTTTTTTTCAAAAAACCATTCAATATCACAGTAATCCGTTACCCCCAGAATGTCAAGAACAATTGAATGGTTCTTAGAATTTTTAAAGATTTTAAAAAAACCCCCAAAAAGATGCCCTTTTTCATTTTAAAAATGGAATAAAAAAATGGAATCAAAAACCCGGGAAATTTGGGCTTCCCTTAATAGAATGAAAAGGGAAAAGGCTAAGGGGGTTTCCAAAAAACAGGGTCATAAAAACACCCTCTTCCCAACAACTAAAGAAGACTCTACATGGACATCACAGATGGTCAACACTGAAATCAGATTGATTGCCATTCTTTGCGGCCAAAGATGGAAGCTCTATACAGTCAGCAAAAAACAAGACCAGGGCTGACTGTGGCTCAGATCATAAACCCCTTTAAAATTCAGACTTAAATTGAAAAAGTAAAAAAACCCTGAATTCGGGTATACCAAATCTCCCTTTGATTTCAGGGAAGTGGAAAAAGGGGGTTTAGGGCCTAGATCTGATAGATAAGTGCCAGATGAACTAGACAGGTTCATGTTTACAGAGACGGGATAAACCACCCCCATGGAAAAAAATAAAAAAAAAAACTGTCTGGGAGGTCACAAAATAGTTTTAAAAAAAAGAGGAAAACAAGGGAAAGGAAAAATTGGATCGTGCAGGTGCCAAAAAATGAGAAAGAGATAAAAAACCCCTAAATCAAAAAACAAAAAAACAACAGAATGGGGAAAAAATAGAGATCTCTTCAAGTAGAATCCAAGGGGAACATTTCCGGATGGGCCAAAAGGACAGAGATGGGATGGACCTAAGAAAAAAGTATTAAAAGGGGAGAAAACCGAAGGCTGCAAAAAATTTGGCCCAGATAATCAAAGTTGGATCATCACCTAAAGACATCCTGGAATGTGAAATCAAAATGGGTTAAAACATCACTTAAAAAAAAGCAGGGAAGTGTGGAAATTTCCCGCTGAGCTATTTAAATCCTGAAAGATGATTTTAGTGCCTCAACAGCCCAAAATTTGAACTCAGCGGGCCGGGGCTGGGGAAAGGGCAGTTTCATTAATCCCAAAAAGGAATCCAAAAATTCAAAATACCCCACAGTTACTCATCTCCCGGATAAGTAATACTCAAAATTTAAGCGGGGGTTAAAAAAAGCGTGTGAAAGATTTAAGCTGGGTTTCAAAAAAGCAGAGGGAACCCGAATCAAATTCCCCATCGCTGGATCATGGAAAAACAAAACTAAAAAACTTTTTCTGCTTTTTAATTATCCAAAACCTTTGACTTTTGGGTCACAATCTGTGGAAAATTCTGAAAGGGGTGGGGAAAACCCGACCACCTGATTTTCCTCCAGAAACCTTTTTCAGGGCGGAAACCTTAGAATGGACTGGAACAAAGACTGGTCCCCAAAAAAAAAAGGAAAAAACTGTATTTTACCTTTATTTATTGCAGGCATCAGAAGAAACAGTGAAACAGTGTCAGACTTTATTTTTCTGGGCTCCAAAATCCTGCAGATGGTGACTGCAGCCATGAAATTAAAGATGCTTACTCCTTGGAAGAAAGTTATGACCAACCTAGATAGCATATTCAAAAGCAGAGACATTACTTTGCCAACAAAGGTCCGTCTAGTCAAGGCTATGGTTTTCCAGTGGTCATGTATGGATGTGAGAGTTGGACTGTGAAAGCTGAGTGCCAAAGGGTGATGCTTTTGAAC
>NW_027219181.1:0-8782 GCF_027580195.1 Bos mutus
ATGCGTGATCAGTGCATGATCAGCCACGTGATCAGTGCATGATCAGCCACGTGATCAGTGCATGATCAGTCACGTGATCAGTGCATGATCAGCCACGTGATCAGTGCATGATCAGCCACGTGATCAGTGCATGATCATCAGTCACGTGATCAGTGCATGATCAGTCACGTGATCAGTGCATGATCAGCAGCCCCGTGATCAGTGCATGAACAGCCACGTGATCAGTGTATGATCAGCCACGTGATCAGTGCTTGATCAGCCACGTGATCAGTGCATGATCAGTCACGTGATCAGTGCATGATGATCATCCACGTGATCAGTGCATGGGCAGTCATGTGATCAGTGAATGATCAGCCACGTGATCAGTGCATGATCAGCCACGTGATCATTGCATGATCAGTCACGTGATCAGTGCATGCAGTCAGCCGTGATCAGTGCATGATCAGACACGTGATCAGTGCATGATCAACCACGTGATCAGTGCATGATCAGTCACGTGATCAGTGCATGATAAATCACGTCATCAGTGTATGATCAGCCGTGATCATGATCAGCACGTGCATGATCAGTGCATGATCAGCCACGTGATCAGTGCATGATCAGTCACGTGATCAGTGCATGATCAGTCACGTGATCAGTGCATGATCAGACACGTGATCAGTGCATGATCAGCCACGTGATCGTGTGCATGATCAGTCACGTGATCAGTGTGCATGATCAGCCACGTGATCAGTGCATGATCAGCCACGTGATCAGTGCATGATCAGCCACGTGATCAGTGCATGATCAGCCACGTGATCAGTGCATGATCAGCCACGTGATCAGTGCATGATCAGCCACGTGATCAGTGCATGATCAGCCACGTGATCAGTGCATGATCAGCCACGTGATCAGTGCATGATCAGTCACGTGATCAGTGCATGATCAGCCACGTGATCAGTGCATGATCAGCCACGTGATCAGTGCATGATCAGCCACGTGATCAGTGCATGATCAGTCACGTGATCAGTGCATGATCAGTCACGTGATCAGTGCATGATCAGCCACGTGATCAGTCAGTGATCAGTGCGTGATCATGCAGTCACGTGATCAGTGCATGATCAGCCACGTGATCAGTGCATGATCAGCCATCGTGATCAGTGCATGATCAGCCACGTGATCAGTGCATGATCAGCCACGTGATCAGTGCATGATCAGCCACGTGATCAGTGCATGATCAGCCGCGTGATCAGTGCATGATCAGTCACGTGATCAGTGCATGATCAGTCACGTGATCAGTGCATGATCAGCCACGTGATCAGTGCATGATCAGCCACGTGATCAGTGCATGATCGCGCGTGATCAGTGCATGATCAGCCACGTGATCAGTGCATGATCAGTCACGTGATCAGTGCATGATCAGCCACGTGATCAGTGCATGATCAGCCACGTGATCAGTGCATGATCAGCCACGTGATCAGTGCATGATCAGTCACGTGATCAGTGCATGATCAGCCACGTGATCAGTGCATGATCAGCCACGTGATCAGTGCATGATCAGCCACGTGATCAGTGCATGATCAGCCACGTGATCAGTGCATGATCAGCCACGTGATCAGTGCATGATCAGCCACGTGATCAGTGCATGATCAGTCACGTGATCAGTGCATGATCAGTCACGTGATCAGTGCATGATCAGCCACGTGATCAGTGCATGATCAGCCACGTGATCAGTGCATGATCAGCCACGTGATCAGTGCATGATCATCCGTGTCGTGATCAGTGCATGATCAGCGTGATCAGTGCATGATCAGTGCGTGATCAGTGCATGATCAGTCGCGTGATCAGTGTGCATGATCAGCCACGTGATCAGTGCATGATCAGCCACGTGATCAGTGCATGATCAGTCACGTGATCAGTGTGCATGAGCCGCGTGATCAGTGCATGTGATCAGTCACGTGATCAGTGCATGATCAGTCGCGTGATCAGTGCATGATCAGCCACGTGATCAGTGCATGATCAGCCACGTGATCAGTGCATGATCAGCCACGTGATCAGTGCATGATCAGTCGCGTGATCAGTGCATGATCAGCCACGTGATCAGTGCATGATCAGCCACGTGATCAGTGCATGATCAGCCACGTGATCAGTGCATGATCAGCCACGTGCGTGATCAGTGCATGATCAGCCACGTGATCAGTGCATGATCAGTCACGTGATCAGTGCATGATCAGCCACGTGATCAGTGCATGATCAGTCACGTGATCAGTGCATGATCAGTCATCGTGATCAGTGCATGATGAGCCACGTGATCAGTGCGTGATCAGTGCATGATCAGTGCACGTGATCAGTCACGTGATGATGCGTGATCACGTGATCAGTGCATGATCAGTCGCGTGATCAGTGCATGATCAGCCACGTGATCAGTGCATGATCAGTCACGTGATCAGTGCATGATCAGTCACGTGATCAGTGCATGATCAGTCACGTGATCAGTGCATGATCAGCCACGTGATCAGTGCATGATCAGCCACGTGATCAGTGCATGATCAGTCACGTGATCAGTGCATGATCAGTCACGTGATCAGTGATGATGTGCGCGTGATCAGTGCATGATCAGTCACGTGATCAGTGCATGATCAGCCACGTGATCAGTGCATGATCAGCCACGTGATCAGTGCATGATCAGCCACGTGATCAGTGCATGATCAGTCACGTGATCAGTGCATGATCAGCCATCGTGATCAGTGCATGATCAGCCACGTGATCAGTGCATGATCAGCCACGTGATCAGTGCATCAGTCACGTGATCAGTGCATGATCAGTCACGTGATCAGTGCATGATCAGCCACGTGATCAGTGCATGATCAGCCACGTGATCAGTGCATGATCAGCCACGTGATCAGTGCATGATCAGCCACGTGATCAGTGCATGATCAGCCACGTGATCAGTGCATGATGATCAGCCACGTGATCAGTGCATGATCAGCCACGTGATCAGTGCATGATCAGCCACGTGATCAGTGCATGATCAGCCACGTGATCAGTGCATGATCAGCCACGTGATCAGTGCATGATCAGTCACGTGATCAGTGCATGATCAGCCACGTGATCAGTGCATGATCAGCCACGTGATCAGTGCATGATCAGTCACGTGATCAGTGCATGATCAGTGATCATGCATGATCAGTCATCGTGATCAGTGCATGATCAGTCACGTGATCAGTGCATGATCAGCCACGTGATCAGTGCATGATCAGTCACGTGATCAGTGCATGATCAGATCACGTGATCAGTGCATGATCAGCGCGTGATCAGTGCATGATCAGCCACGTGATCAGTGCATGATCAGCCACGTGATCAGTGATGATGATCAGCACGTGATCAGTGTGATCAGTGCATGAGTCAGTGCATGATCAGCCACGTGATCAGTGCATCAGCAGTCACGTGATCAGTGCATGATCAGCCACGTGATCAGTGCATGATCAGCCGCGTGATCAGTGCATGATCAGCCACGTGATCAGTGCATGATCAGCCACGTGATCAGTGCATGATCAGCCACGTGATCAGTGCATGATCAGCCACGTGATCAGTGCATGATCAGCCACGTGATCAGTGCATGATCAGCCACGTGATCAGTGCATGATCAGCCCACGTGATCAGTGCATGATCAGTCGTGATCAGTGCATCGTGTCACGTGATGTGCATGATCACGTGATCAGTGCATGATCAGCCGTGATCAGTGCATGATCAGCCACGCGTGATCAGTGCATGATCAGCCACGTGATCAGTGCATGATCAGTCACGTGATCAGTGCATGATCAGCCACGTGATCAGTGCATGATCAGCCACGTGATCAGTGCATGATCAGCCACGTGATCAGTGCATGATCAGCCACGTGATCAGTGCATGATCAGCCACGTGATCAGTGCATGATCAGCCACGTGATCAGTGCATGATCAGCCACGTGATCAGTGCATGATCAGCCACGTGATCAGTGCATGATGCACGCGTGATCAGTGCATGCGTGTGATCAGTGCATGATCAGCCACGTGATCAGTGCATGATCAGCCACGTGATCAGTGCATGATCAGCCACGTGATCAGTGCATGATCAGCCACGTGATCAGTGCATGATCAGTGCGTGATCAGTGCGTGATCGTGATGCGTGATCAGTCATGATCAGTCACGTGATCAGTGATCATCGTGATCAGTGCGTGATCAGTGCATGATCAGATCCGTGATCAGTCAGTGCATGATCAGTCACGTGATCAGTGCATGATCAGCCACGTGATCAGTGCATGATCAGTCACGTGATCAGTGCATGATCAGCCACGTGATCAGTGCATGATCAGTCACGTGATCAGTGCATGATCAGCCACGTGATCAGTGCATGATCAGCCACGTGATCAGTGCATGATCAGCAGTCACGTGATCAGTGCATGATCAGCCACGAGTGCATGAGCAGCCACGTGATCACTATATGATCAGCCACGTGAGCAGGGCATGTGCAGTCACGTGACCAGTGTATGATGAACCACGTGTTCAGTGCATGATAGACAAGTGATCAATGCATGATAGCTACGTGATCAGTGCATGCTCAGTCACATGAGCAGTGCATGATCAGCCACGTGATCAGTGCATGATCAGCCACGAGATCATTGATCATTGCGTGATCAGTGCATGTGATCAGTCACGTGATCAGTGCATGTGCAGTCAGTGCGTGATTCAGTGCATGATGGCAGTCACGTGATCAGTGCATGATAAGCCACGTGTTCAGTGCATGATAGAAACGTGATCAGTGATCAGTGATGATCCACGTGATCAGTGCATGATCAGTCACGTGATCAGTGCATGATCAGTCAGGTGATCAGTGCATGATCAGTCACGTGATCAGTGTATGTTCTCAGTCACGTGATCAGTGTATGTTCAGCCGTGACCAGTGCATGATCAGCCACGTGATCAGTGCATGATCAGGCACGTGATCAGTGCATGATCAGTCACGTGATCAGTGTATGATCACGTGATCAGTGATAAGACCCACGTGATCAGTGCATGATTGCCATGTGATCAGTGCATTTTCAGCCATGTAATAAGTGCATGATAACCACCTGACCAGTGCATGATCAGCAGCGTGATCAGTGCATGATCAGCCACATGATCAGTGCATGATCAGCATGACGTGCATGATCACCGTGTCATCTGTGTGATCAACCACGTCATCAGTGCATGTGCAGTTACATAATCAGTGTATGATCAGAAACGTGATCAGTGTGCAGTGATCAGCCATGTGATCAATGCATGATAGCTCACGTGATCAGTGCATGAACAGTCACATGATCAGTGCATGATCAGCCACGTGATCAGTGCAGGATCAGTCACGTGATCAGTGCATGATCAGTCACGTGATCAGTGCATGATCATGCGTGATCAGTGCATGATCAGTGCGTGATCAGTGCGTGATGATCAGTGCGTGATCAGTGTGCATGATCAGGCGCGTGATCAGTGCATGATGATCAGCGTGATCAGTGCATGATCAGTCACGTGATCAGTGAATGATCAGCTCCGTGATCAGTGCATGATCAGTCACGTGATGAGTCACGTGATCAGTGCATGATCATGATCAGCATGATCATGTGCAGTGCGTGATCAGTGCATGATCAGTCACGTGATCAGTGCATGATCAGTGCGTGATCAGTGCATGATCAGTCACGTGATCAGTGCATGATCAGTCACGTGATCAGTGCATGATCAGTCACGTGATCAGTGTGCATGATCAGGCACGTGATCAGTGCATGATCATCGTGATCAGTGCATGATCAGTCACGTGATCAGTGCATGATCAGTCACGTGATCAGTGCATGTGTGATCACGTGATCAGTGCATGATCATCAGCACGTGTGTGTCATGATCAGTCACGTGATCATCAGCCACGTGATCAGTGCATGATCAGTCACGTGATCAGTGCATGATCGTGATCAGTGCATGTGATCAGTGCATGATCGTGATCAGTGCATGATCATGATCAGCATCGTGATCAGTGCATGATCATCACGTGATCAGTGCATGATCAGCCACGTGATCAGTGCATGATGCGCGTGATCAGTGCGTGATCAGTGCATGATGATCGTGATCAGTGTGCGTGATGTGCATCAGTCATCGTGATCAGTGCATCATCACGTGATCGTGATCAGTGCATGATCAGTGCATGATCAGCGTGATCAGTGCATGATCAGGCGCGTGATCAGTGCATGATCATGATCAGTCATCGTGATCAGTGCATGATCAGTCACGTGATCAGTGCATGATCAGGCACGTGATCAGTGCATGATCAGCCACTTGATCAGTGCATGATGAGGCACATGAACAGTGAATGATCAGCCACATGATCAGTGAATGCACAGTCACGTGATCAGTGTATGATCAGCTTTGTGATCAGTGCATGATCAGATCAGTGCATGATCAGCCACGAGATCAGTGCATGATCAGGCACGTGATCAGTGCATTATCAGTAATGTGATCAGTGTATGATCAGCCCCGTGATCAGGGCATGAACAGCCACGTGATCAGTGTATGATGAGCCACGTGATCAGTGTGATGATAGCCAGGTGATCAGTGCATGAGTCAGTGTCACGTGTTCAGCGTATGATCATCCACGTGCTCAGTGCATGGGCAGTCATGTGATCAGTCAGTGATCATGATCAGTGTGATCAGTGAATGATCAGCAGTGCGTGATCACGTGGTCATTGATCAGCCACGTGGTCATTGTGTGCATTGCGTGATCAGTGCATGTGCAGTCAGATGATCAGTGCATGATAGACACGTGATCAGTGCATGATAACCACGTGATCAGTGTGCATGTTCAGTCACATGATCAGTGCATGCGAAATCACGTGATCAGTGTATGATAGCCAGGATCAGCTACTTGATCAGTGCATGATAGCCACGTAATCAGTGCATGACCAGTGCGTGACCAGTACATGCGCAGTCACGTGATCAGTGCATGATCACGTGATCACGTGATCAGTGATCAGTGCATGATAGCCACCTGATCAGTGCATGATAAGCAACGTGATTAGTGCATGATTAGCCACGAGATCAGTGTACGATTAGACCCGTGATTAGTGCATGATCAGCCACGTGATCAGTGCATGATCAGCCACATGATGAGTGCATGATACGAAACGTGATTAGTGCATGATAGCCACGTGACCACTGCATGATCAGGCATGTGATCAGTGCATGATAAGCCATGAGATCAGTGAATGATCAGTCACGTGATAAGTACATGATCAGTCACGTGATCAGTTCCTGATAGCCACGTGATCATTGCCTACAATTACGTCATCAGTGCATGTGCAGTCACGTGATTAGTGCATGCACACAGTCAGGTGATCATTGTGATGATTAGTGCACGTGTCAGTGCATGATAGACACGTGATCAGTGAATGATAGCCACGTGATCAGTGCATGATCATCAGTGTGTCATCAGTGCATGTGCACTCACGTGACCAGTGTATGATCAGCCATGTGTTCAGTGCATGATAGACAAGTGATCAATGCATGATAGCTACGTGATCAGTGCATGCACAGTCACATGAGCAGTGCATGATCAGCCACGTGATCAGTGCATGATCAGGCAAATGATCAGTGCATGATGTGTCATGTGATCAGTGTATGATCAGCCACGGGATCCGTGCATGATCAGCCACCTGATCAGTGTATGATCATGACAACGTGATCGTTATCAATGCATGTTTCACACGTGATCAGTGCATGATCAGCCACGTGATCAGTGCATGATAAGCCATGAGATCAGTGTATTATCAGTCACGTGATCAGTGCATGATCACCACGTGATCAGTGCATGATCAGCCACGTGATCAGTGCATGATCAGTCACGTGATCAGTGCATGATTGCCATGTGATCATTGCATGATAGCCATGTGATCAGTGCATGATAGTTACGTGATCAGTGTATGATCAGCCACGTAATCAGTGCATGATAGCCACGTGAACACTGCATGATCTGTCACGTGATCAGTGAATGCGCAGTCATGTGATCAGTGTATGATCAGCCATGTGATCAGTGCATGCACACTCACGTGATCAGTGCATGATCAGCCACATGATCAGGGCATGATCAGTCAAGTAATAAGTGCATGATCAGCCATGTGATCAGTACATGCACAGTCACGTGATCAGTGTATGATCAGCTTCATGATCAGTGCATGATCAGCCACGTGATCATTGCATGATCAGTCACGAGATCAGTGCATGATCAGTCACGTGATCAGTGCATTATCAGCCATGGGATCAGTGCATGATAGCCATGTGATCAGTGCATGATAGCTACGTGATCAGTGCATGGTCAGCCACGTAATCAGTGCATGAGCAGCCACGTGATCACTATATGATCAGCCACGTGAGCAGGGCATGTGCAGTCACGTGACCAGTGTATGATGAACCACGTGTTCAGTGCATGATAGACAAGTGATCAATGCATGATAGCTACGTGATCAGTGCATGCTCAGTCACATGAGCAGTGCATGATCAGCCACGTGATCAGTGCATGATAGCCACGAGATCATTGCCTACAATTACGTGATCAGTGCATGTGCAGTCACGTGATTAGTGCATGGGCAGTCACGTGATCAATGTATGATAAGCCACGTGTTCAGTGCATGATAGAAACGTGATCAGTGTATGATAGCCACGTGATCAGTGCATGGTAGTCACGTGATCAGTGCATGCGCAGTCAGGTGATCAGTGCATGATCAGCCACGTGATCAGTGTATGTTCAG
>NW_027219182.1:0-9011 GCF_027580195.1 Bos mutus
TCATACACTGATCGCGTGACTGATCATGCACTGATCACGTGGCTGATCATGCACTGATCGCGTGGCTGATCATGCACTGATCGCGTGTCTGATCATGCACTGATCACGTGGCTGATCATGCACTGATCAGGTAACTGATCATGCACTGATCGCGTGGCTGATCATGCACTGATCGTGGCTGATCATGCACTGATCACGTGGCTGATCATGCACTGATCACGTGACTGATCACTGATGCACTGATCACGTGGCACTGGCTCTCATGCACTGATCACGTGGCTGATCATACACTGATCACGTGACTGATCATGCACTGATCACGTGGCTATCATGCACTGCTCACGTGGCTCGTCATGCAATGATCGCGTGGCTACCATATACTGATCACGTGACTGATCATGCACACTGATCACGTGGCTGATCATGCACTGATCACGTGACTGATCATGCACTGATCACGTGACTGATCATGCACTGATCACGTGGCTGATCGTGGCTGATCATGCACTGATTCACGTGGCTGATCATGCACTGATCACGTGGCTGATCATGCACTGATCTGCGTGACTGATCATGCACTGATCACGTGGCTGATCATGCACTGATCACGTGACTGATCATGCACTGATCACGTGACTGATCATGCACTGATCACGTGGCTGATCATGCACTGATCACGTGGCTGATCATGCACTGATCACGTGGCTGATCATGCACTGATCACGTGGCTGATCATGCACTGATCACGTGGCTGATCATGCACTGATCACGTGGCTGATCATGCAACTGATCACGTGGCTGATCATGCACTGATCGTGACTGATCATGCACTGATCACGTGACTGATCATGCACTGATCACGTGGCTGATCATGCACTGATCACGTGACTGATCATGCACTGATCATGTTTGGCTGATCACACACTGATCATGTGGCTGATCATGCACTGATCGCGTGGCTGATCATGCACTGATCAGTCGTGGCTGATCATCACTGATCACGTGATCTGATCATGCACTGATCAGCTGGCACTAATCATGCACTGATCACGTGGCTGAATGATCACTGCACTGGTGGCTGTTGTCAATGATCATGACGTGGCTGATCATCGTGGCTGATCAGCTGGCTGATCATGCGCTGATGACGTGGCTGACTGATCACGCGTGGCTGATCATGCACTGATCACGTGACTGATCATGCACTGATCACGTGGCTGATCATGCACTGATATCACTGAATGATCATGCACTGATCACGTGACTGATCATGCACTGATCACGTGGCTGATCATGCACTGATCACGTGGCTGATCATGCACTGATCACGTGGTGGATCATGCACTGATCATGTGGCTATCATGCACTAATCATGTGACTGATCATACACTGATCACGTGACTGATCATGCACTGATCACGTGACTGATCATGCACAGATCCCGTGTCTGATCATGCAGTGATCACGTGGCGGATCATGCACTGATCGCGTGATCTGAGCTGATCACTGATCATGCACTGATCACGTGGTGATCATGCACTGATCGCCACTGATCACATCGCGTGACTGTGCACTGACTGATGATGCTGATCACTGATCACGTGGCTGATCATGCACTGATCACGTGACTGATCATGCACAGATCACGTGCCTGATCATGCACTGATCACGTGACTGATCATGCACTGATCACGTGGCTGATCATGCACTGATCACGTGGCTGATCATGCACTGATCATGTGGCTGATCATGCACTGATCACGTGGCTGATCATGCACTGATCACGTGCTGATCATGCACTGATCACGTGGCTGATCATGCACTGATCATCGTGGCTGATCATGCACTGATCACGTGGCTGATCATGCACTGATCACGTGACTGATCATGCACTGATCACGTGGCTGATCATGCACTGATCACGTGACTGATCATGCACTGATCACGTGGCTGATCATGCACTGGTCGCGTGGTGATCATGCACTGATCACGTGACTGATCATGCACTGATCGCGTGACTGATCATGCACTGATCACGTGGCTGATCATGCACTGATCACGTGACTGATCATGCACTGATCGTGGCTATCATGCACTGATCACGTGGCTGATCATGCACTGATCACGTGGCTGATCATGTACTGATCACGTGACTGATCATGCACTGATCACGTGGCTGATCATGCACTGATCACGTGACTGATCATGCACTGATCACGTGGCTGATCATGCACTGATCACGTGGCTGATCATGCACTGATCACGTGGCTGATCATGCACTGATCACGTGGCTGATCATACTGATCATGTGACTGATCATGCACACGATCACGTGGCTGATCATGCACTGATCACGTGGCTGATCATGCACTGATCACGTGGCTGATCATGCACTGATCACGTGGCTGATCATGCACTGATCACGTGGCTATCATGCACTGATCACATGGCTGATCATGCACTGATCACGTGGCTGATCATGCACTGATCACGTGGCTGATCATGCACTGATCACGTGACTGATCATGCACTGATCACGTGGCTGATCATGCACTGATCACGTGACTGATCATGCACTGATCACGTCTGATCATGCACTGATCACGTGGCTGATCATGCACTGATCACGTGACTGATCATGCACTGATCATGTGACTGATCATGCACTGATCACGTGGCTGATCATGCACTGATCACGTGACTGATCATACACTGATCATGTGACTGATCATGCACTGATCACGTGACTGATCATGCGCTGATCATGTGACTGTGCATGCACTGATCACGTGGCTGATCATACACTAATCACGTGCTGATCATGCACAATACGTGCTGATCATGAGCTGATCCGCGTGGCTGATCATGCACTGATCACGTGCAACTGATCATGCACTGATCGTGGCTGATCATGCACTGATCACGTGGCTGATCATGCACTGATCACGCAGCTGAGCAGGCTGATCACGTGACTGATCATGCACTGATCACGTGGCTGATTGTCAGCTGATGAGAGGCGTGGCTGAATCATGCAGCTGATTGGCACTGATCATCAATGCACTGATCATGCACTGATCTGATCACGCGCTGATCACGCAGCTGATCCTGATCACGTGACTGATCATGCACTGTTCACCTGGCTGATCATACACTGATCACGTGGCTGATCATGCACTGATCACGTGGCTGATCATGCACTGATCACGTGGCTGATCATGCACTGATCCGCGTGCCTGATCATGCACTGATCACGTGGCTGATCATGCACTGATCACGTGGCTGATCATGCACTGATCACGTGACTGATCATGCACTGATCACGTGGCTGATCATGCACTGATCGCGTGGCTGATCATGCACTGATCCGTGGCTGATCATGCACTCATCACGTGGCTGATCATACACTGATCAGGTTGCTATCATGCACTGATCACTTGACTGATCATGCACTGATAACTTGACTGATCATGCACTGATCACGTGGCTGATCATGCACTGCTCATGTGACTGAGCATGCACTGATCACGTGGCTGATCATGTACTGGTCACGTGACTGATCATGCACTGATCACGTGACTGATCATGCACTGATGACCTGGCTTATCATGCATTGATCATGTGACTGATCATGTGCTGATCATGTTTGATCATCACATCACTGATCATGTGCATCACGTGTGGCTGAACAAGAGCTGATCACGTAGGCTGATCAGTCAGCAGGCTATGATCACGGAACTCATCATGCACTGAAATCATGCTGCTCATGGCAATAATCACGTAGCTGATCAGGCACTGATCCGTGCACTGGTGGCACTTGTCACGTGAGATGACAGGCACTGATCATGCAGCTCAGCTGGCTGATCATGCAGATGAGCAGACAGTAATCATGCGCTGCTCAGCAGGACCTGATCACGTGACTGATCATGCACTGATCACGTGGCTGATCACACACTGATCACGTGGCTGATCATGCACTGATCACGTGGCTGATCATGCACTGATCACGTGATTGCTGCATCATGCACTGATCACGTAATTGATCATGCACTGATCACGTGGCTGATCATGCACTGATCACGTGGCTGATCATGCACTGATCACGTGGCTATCATGCACTGATCACGTGGCTGATCATACACTGATCACGGGACTGATCATGCACTGATCACGTGCCTGATCATGCACTGATCGTGCTGATCATTGATCACGATGACTCTGATCATGCACTGATCACGTGACTGATCATGCACTGATCACGTGCCTGATCATGCACTGATCACGTGGCTGATCATGCACTGATCACGTGGCTGATCATGCACTGATCACATGGCTGATCATGCACTGATCGTGGCTGATCATGGCTGATCATGTGATCTGATCACGTGACTGATCATACACTGATCACGTGACTGATCATGCACTGATCACGTGGCTGATCATGCACTGATCACTGATCGCGTGACTGATCATGCACTGATCACGTGACTGATCATGCACTGATCATCATGCACTGAATGCTGATCATGCACTGATCACGTGGCTGATCATGCACTGATCACGTGCCTGATCATGCACTCATCACCTGGCTGATCATGCACTGATCACGTGGCTGATCATGCACTGATCACGTGACTGATCATGCACTGATCACGTGGCTGATCATGCACTGATCACGTGACTGATCATGCACTGATCACGTGGCTGATCATACACTGATCATGTGACTGATCATGCACTGATCACGTGGCTGATCATGCACTGATCACGTGACTGATCATGCACTGATCACGTGGCTGATCATGCACTGATCACGTGGTGATCATGCACTGATCGTGATCTGATCTGATGCACTGATCACGTGGCTGACTGCATCTCACGTGGCTGATCATGCACTGATCACGTGACTGATCATGCACTGATCACGTGGCTGATCATGCACTGATCACGTGGCTGATCATGCACTGATCATGATCGTGGCTGATCATGCACTGATCACGTGGCTGATCATGCACTGATCACGTGACTGATCATGCACTGATCACGTGACTGATCATGCACTGATCACGTGGCTGATCATGCACTGATCACGTGCCTGGTCATGCACTGATCACGTGACTGATCATGAAACTGATCACGTAGCTGATCATGCACTGATCACCTGGCTGATCATGCACTGATCACGTGGCTGATCATGCACTGATACCGTGACTGATCATGGACTGATCACGTGACTGATCATGCAGTGATCACGTGACTGATCATGCACTGATCATGTGACTGATCATGCACTGATCACGTGTTTGATCATACACTGATCATATGCCTCTGAGGCAATAAACACTGATCACGTGGCTGATCAAACAGTCAGCGTGGCTAATCATGGAACTCAGGTGCTGATCATCATGCTGATCAGCTGGCAATACTCAAGCGTGCTGAGCATGCTGATCACTGATCACATGGCTGGCTGATGTGTCTGATCGCGTGGATGACAGGCACTGATCGTTCAGCTGATCTGGCACTGATCAAGTAGCTGATCATGACTGTAATCACGTGGCTCAGCAGGCCTGATCACGTGACTGATCATGCACTGTTCGCGTGGCTGATCATACACTGATCGCGTGACTGATCATGCACTGATCACGTGGCGTGGCTGATCATGCACTGATCACGTGGCTGATCATACACTGTTCACGTGTCTGATCATGCACTGGTCACGTGACTGATCATGCACTGATCTCGTAATTGATCATGCACTGATCACGTGGCTGATCATGCACTGATCACGTGGCTGATCATGCACTGATCGCGTGGCTGATCACACACCTGATCACGTGACTTATCATGCAGTGACCATGTGGCACTCATGCACTGGTCACGTGACTGAGCATGCACTGTTCACGTGGCTGATCATACACTGATCACGTAACTGATCATGCACTGATTACGTGGCTGATCATGCACTGATCACGTGGCTGATCATGCACTGATCGCGTGACTGATCATGCACTGATCACGTGACTGATCATGCACTGATCACGTGCTGATCATGCACTGTTCGCGTGACTGATCATGCACTGATCACGTGACTGATCATGCACTGATCACGTGGCTGATCATGCACTGATCACGTGGCTGATCATGCACTGATCGCGTGGCTGATCATGCACTGATCACGTGGCTGATCATGCACTGATCACGTGGCTGATCATGCACTGATCACGTGGCTGATCATGCACTGATCGCGTGGCTGATCATGCACTGATCACGTGACTGATCATGCACTGATCACGTGGCTGATCATGCACTGATCGCGTGGCTGATCATGCACTGATCACGTGGCTGATCATGCACTGATCACGTGGCTGATCATGCACTGATCACGTGGCTGATCATGCACTGATCACGTGGCTGATCATGCACTGATCACGTGGCTGATCATGCACTGATCACGTGGCTGATCATGCACTGATCACGTGACTGATCATGCACTGATCACGTGGCTGATCATGCACTGATCACTGATCATGGATGATCATGCACTGATCACGTGGCTGATCATGCACTGATCGTGCTGATGATCTGATCACGTGGCTGATCATGCACTGATCACGTGGCTGATCATGCACTGATCACGTGGCTGATCATGCACTGATCACGTGGCTGATCATGCGTGGCTGATGATCGCGTGGCTGATCATGCACTGATCTGGTCACATGACTGATCATGCACTGATCACGTGATTGATCATGCACTGATCACGTGGCTGATCATGCACTGATCACGTGACTGATCATGCACTGATCGTGGCTGATCATTCTGTCATCACACACTGATCATGCCTCTGGCTGATCATGCACATGATCACGTAGCTGATCAGTCAGTCAGCGTGGCTGATCATCACTGGAACTCAGCTCTCAGAAATGATCGTGCTGCTCAGCTGATCACGTGGCTAATCAACACTGATGAGCAGGCAGGAATTATGCACTGACACGTGGCTGTGTCACTGAGATGACTGATCATGCACTGATGCGTGCTGAGCTGCACTGATCGCGCAGATGAGCATGCACTGGTCACGTCACTGATCAGCAGGCCTGATCACGTGACTGAGCATGCACTGTTCACGTGGCTGATCACACTGATCACGTGACTGATCATGCACTGATCACGTGGCTGATCATGCACTGATCACGTGGCTGATCATGCACTGATCGCGTGGCTGATCATACACTCATCACGTGACTGATCTGTGCACTGATCACGTAGCTGATCATACACTGGTCACATGACTGCACATGCACTGATCACGTGGCTGATCATGCACTGATCACGTGACTGATCATACACTGATCACGAGACTGCACATGCACTGATCACGTGGCTGATCATGCACTGATCACGTGGCTGATCATGCACTGATCACGTGGCTGATCATGCACTGATCACGTGGCTGATCATGCACTGATCACGTGACTGAGCATGCACTGATCACATGGCTGATCATGCACTGATCACGTGGCTGATCATGCACTGATCACGTGGCTGATCATGCACTGATCACGTGGCTGATCATGCACTGATCACGTGGCTGATCATGCACTGATCACGTGGCTGATCATTCACTGATCACGTGGCTGATCATGCACTGAACACGTGGCTGATCATGCACTGATCACGTGGCTGATCATGCACTGATCACGTGACTGATCATGGACTGAACACGTGACTGATCATGCACTGATCACGTGCCTGATCATGCACTGATCACGTGGCTGATCATGCGCTGATCACGTTTGCTGATCATACACTGATCACGTGGCTGATCATGCACTGATCACGTGGCTGATCATGCACTGATCGCTGATCGTGGCTATAATCATGGAACTCAGCTCTGGCTGATCATGCTGCTGATCTGGCTGATCATGCAGCTGATCACGTGGCTGATCATGCACTGATCGTGGCTGATCATGCACTGATGACAGGACTGATCATGCACTGATCACGTGGCTGATCATGTCATCACTGACTGAGCAGCTGGTAATGCACTGCTCACGTGCCTGATCATGCACTGATCACGTGGCTCATCATGCACTGATCACGTGGATGATCATACACTGATCGCGTGATGATCATGCACTGATCACGTGGCTATCATGCACTGATCACGTGACTGATCATCCACTGAACAGTTGGCTATCATGCACTGATTCGTGGCTGATCATGCACTGATCGCGTGACTGATCATGCACTGATCATCTGGCTATCAGGCACTCATTACCTGGTATCATGCACTGCTGACTGATCCGTGGTTGATCATACACTGATCACGCGTGACTGATCATGCACTGATCACGTCTATATCATGCACTGATCACGTGACTGATCATGCACTGATCACGTGGATGATCATGCACTGATCATGTGACAGATCATGCACTGATCACGTGGCTATCATGCACCTCTCACGTGACTGTTCATGCAATGATCGCGTGGCTGATCATGCACTGGTCGCGTGGTGATCATGCACTGATCACGTGACTGATCATGCACTGATCACGTGGCTGATCATGCATGGCTCGCGTGGCTGATCATGCACTGATCACGTGACTGATCATGCACTGGTCACGTGACTGATCATGCACTGATCGCGTGGCTATCATGCACTACTCAAGTGGCTGATCATGCAATGATCATGTAGCTACCATGTACCCGTCAGGTGACTGATCATACACCCATCGGGTGGCGGATCATGCACTGATCACGTGGCTGATCATACACTGATCACCTGCCTGGTCATGCACAGATCACGTGACAAATCGCGAACTGATCACGCAGCTATCATGAACTGATCACCTGGCTGATCATGCACTGATCACGTGGCTGATCATGCACTGATACCGTGACTGAGCATGGACTGATCACATGACTATCATGTAGTGATCACGTGACTTAATGGCTCTGATCATGTGACTGATCATCGCTGCTCATGTTTGCTATCATACACTGATCATATGCCT
>NW_027219183.1:0-8686 GCF_027580195.1 Bos mutus
TTTAGCGATTCAATTCTTTTCCTTTCTGGATTTGATGGTATTTTTATATTTAAAGGCACAATCTAAGGCATGAAGACATATCCATACAGAGGTCTTGCTTTCAAGGAACTCATTACAGCAGATTTCTACAAGGAGCTTTTCAAATACTCTAAAAGCATGTGAGCATTCAGTATGCTCCATTTTCATTTCAAAAAAAAGAAGATCGTTTAACTTCCATAGCAAGGTAGAGACTTTTGCATTGTTGAGTCAAGACTCTATACATAACCATTTCCAAGCAGAAATCTTGTGTTCCCCTTCTGGAGGTGGGCTCTTGCAGAAAATGAAGATCTTCCATCGTCCCTCAGACTTTGGTGTCATTTTGCAATCATCAGAAAGCTTCCAGGTCTAGGTTCCAGACCACCACTCACACACAGTCAGTAGCCAATTGGATTCCAGAATCGCATTCTTCACCGGCATCCGTTGATATTGTTGCTGCACACTCAATGCAGTGGGCAGAGCCTGGATTGTCACTAGGTCTCATCAATGGAATGGAAGAAGGGCTCCCCCCGCCACACACACCCCCACCCCACTGTTGACAGCCTTGTGGCGAGAAGCGGTCCCGAAACGAATCGAATAAAACCAGAAGCCCAGATGATAGTCCTTGAGATGAAGGAACTAAGCAGCTGGACTGCGATGCTTTCAAGGGGAGAAGGTTATACTTTTTGTCTGCCCCTCTCTCCCTTTTCTTCCTGGGCGCCTTAGGGTTTGTCCTGGAGATTTGAAATAAGATGCACAAAAGGTCAGTATGTGATTTGAATCAAATTTTACATTTTAACCATCTCTCAAAGAAAACTGCCTGCATGTTTCTTTCAAAACCGTCAATTGCTTTTCAACTCTGGGGGTTTCTCTCTTACCTTATTCAGTTAACAACAACAGTAAAAATCAGCGAAAACTACGCAAGATTCAAAGATACCAACAAAGGACAGCTTCTGTTTTTGAAATCATCTTTCATTTGGTAGAACAGCTCTATTCTTTGTATTTGCTACCAAAGAATAGGCAATGTCCTGGTTCAGATGGCAAAGGCATCATGTGCGCAGGAAGACAGGTTTGATCCCTGGGTAAAGGAAGATCCCGCGGAGAAAATAAGCCCACTCCCAGTATCCTGTCTGGGAAGTACCACGGACAGAGGAGCCCTGATGGGCCGCCAGTCCATGAGGTTGTAGTAAAGTTGGAAGCTCCAACCCAGCAACTCTGAACACAAGTATTTCCAAGACCACACACTCAAGTGTGTGTGTGTGTGTGTGTGTGTGTGTGTGTGTGTGTGTGTGTGTGTGTATGCTCCTCTTACCGTCTTGAAGTCTGTCTCCGGAATCTTCGCTGTATTTCTGCCTCTATCTAACAGCCTTGCTGGCATTACGTAGCGGCCTCCCAGCGCTCTGGCTCTGGCTGAGAAACACTACGCAGGATCAGCTGTCTCCCTTAGCGTGGAGTCAAATGCGAGTGTCTGTGTGTCTGTCTGTGTGCCTGTGGCTCGTCTGCTCTCTCAGGAAGGTCGAAACTTGGCCGTGGGGGGCAAAGTGGGGGCCCGGTGTGCGAGAGGGGAGGGGCTGGCGCTCGGTCGGCCAGCGCCTCCCTGGCCTGGTGGAGTTTGGGCACGGACAGGTGCCGAGCAGTTAGGCGCTCAAGTTCGCTGCGCCTAGGCCATAGGAGGTTCAGAGGCCCCTGGGCCGCGGGGTTGAAGCGTGGGCGCGGGCCATTCCTCGGGGCGCGCGAACCTGAAGGCGCGAATGGGATCGAGGCCCGGCTCGGCCCGGCCGGGTCTGGAAGTAGCATGGTGGGGCGCCGGGACCTCACCTAGCCCAGTCCCCAGGCCTTGGCGCCGCGCACGCCGCGCCGCGCCTTGCGCCGCCCTCGGTCAATGGGGTCCCTGGAAGCCCCTCGGCCCCGAACCCGGCCAGGCGCTGCTGGTCTGGTGTTAGCGGTGTTGACGGGCCGGCGTCAACGAGCTGGTCGATGCGTAGTGCGTGCGGCTCAAGTACAGCTACGCCCGCTGACGGAAGTGCTGGCCCGTTGGCCCGACCTGCAGGAGCAGAACGAAAGGGAGAGGCGAAAGCGCCCAAAGGCTCTTAAGCGCCCAGGCAACACTTTACGTCTCAGGCCTATCAGCCTGAAAGCCCGATACGTCTGATGTTTCGGAAGCTAAGCAGGGCGTTCGGGCCTGGTGAGTATCTTGGATAGGAGACCTGGGAATCCCGGATGCTTTCGAGCTTTTGCCTGCAGAAGGGTCGCTTTAGCCCGCCTTGGCAGCGTCGATTCTTGGATCCCCCGCAGCTAGCCTCCCGGGCGGCGGGGCGGGGCGGGCCCGACTCGACTCGCTGCAGGCCTGGGTTGCCTCCGCGCGGCGCGAGCCCCTCCGCATTAGCATTCGGCTTCAGGACACCCGGCGACCGGCAGTCCGTCTCCACCTGGGGCTCCTTTGGCACACCCTCCAGGCAATCCCAGGCCGCACCGGCTCAGCCAGAGCCCGCCCGCCCACCCCTGCCTGCATGAAGCGATCAGCGCTATGCGTGTCGCGCGCCTGCGGATAGATGTGGGGCATCTATCTTGTTCACTATACGTGGATGGATCTCTGCCTGGGAATTGGGCTGCTGGACCGCAAACTACTTCACTTTTAGTTCCTTGGGAACCTCCATATTCTTTCCATACCGGCTCTCCCCACGCCCATTCCCCTACTCACCGTGGAGGAGAGTTCCCTTTTAACTCCACATCTTCTCCAGCATTGGTTGTTGACAGACATCATGGTAGAGGCCCAGTCGGACTCATGTGAAGTGGTCCCTCCCTTGGAGTTTGGAGTTGAGCCTCTCAGTCATTAGTGACGTGGAGCAAGATGACCTTTTGGAAATGCAGATGCAATGCTGTCACCTCCCTGCTCAACGGCTCTCGTATTTTCCCAGCATATTGAATCTGACCACTTCCCTTCAAACACTCCTCCACGTTCTTCTCTGATGTCTTTTGCCTGGAATGCCCTCTGCACTCTTTGGCTTCCATCCATAAGGCCATTTTCGTTCTTGAATGTCCTAAGTTTCCCTAGTCACATAGCCTTCCAAGATGCTATTTTCCCTGCCTGAAATTCTTCCTGCATCTCAACCCTGGTTTACCCTACGGTTCAACCTATGGACCTCAGCAGTAGATGCCTCTGGAAAGCCTTCTGACACCCAGGTTTTGTGGTGAGGGGAAGAGGCCCTCTATAGGTTCTCAAAGGATCTACCTCAGTTTATCATTAGATTAAGTCTCAGTGAAAGCAGGAACTCTGTGTCTTCTTCTCTCCGCCTTCTATTCCTGAAACATTACATGCCTCCTAGCTCATCAGAGGTGCTCAGTATTTACTTAGTGTGTGAAAGACAGAAAAGCTCTTGAAGCCTCCTTGGCGTCACTTGGCTCGGCACTTTTGATCTTTGTATATTTATGATTTAGTCTTTTCTTTTCCTGGGTTTGATGGGCTACTATATTCGAGGCACAATCTAAGGCGAACATATCCATACATAGAGTTCTTGGCTTTCCAAGGAACTGCGTACAGCAAGATTTCTACAGGATGGGGCTTTTCAAATGCTCTAGAAGAATGTGAGCGTTCAGTATGCTCATTTTTCATTTCAAAAAAAGAAAAGTGTTTGACTTCCATATAGGGAGACAACTAGCGTTGAGTCAATACTTATACCTTGACCATTTCAGGCAAGTCTTGTGGATTCCTTCTGGAGATGTGTGGCTCTTGCAGAAGCTGTGAAGATCTCATCGTCCTCGGACTTTGGTGTCATTGCAATCGTCAAGCTTCCCAGGTCTGGTTCAGACCACCACCACCTACAGTCAGTAGCCAGCGGTGGATTCCAGGAATCGCATTCTTCTACCCGGCGTTGCCCGTTGATATTGTTGCTGCACCTCCAATGCGGTGGGCAGGTACAAGGTTATCCTGGGTCTCATCGTGGAATGAAAAGAATCCGCCCACACCTACCCCACCCTGTTGCGACAGCCTTGTGACGGCGGTCCCAGGAAACAGAATCCAGACAAACAGAGAAGCCCAGATGATGGTCAGCAAAGATAGAAGAACTAAGCAACTGGTTGCGTGTACTCAAAGAAAAAGTTGCTCTTTGTCATGCCCCTCTATATAATATGGGCGTATAGGGTTTTGTCATGGGATTTGAAATAAAAAATTGCACAAAGAAGTCGTATGTGTTGAATCGAATTTCTGCATTGCTGCATCTCTCAAAGGAAAGGCTTCCATATTTGCACATATTTTCTTTCAAAACCGTCAATTGCTTTTCAACTCTTTAGAGTTTCTCTCTTTACTTGTATTATTCAGTTGTAGTAACAGTAAAATCAGCAGAAAACTACATAAGGTTCGAATACCAATAAAAGGACAGCTTCTGTTTTTGAAGTCGTCTTTCCATTTTGAAGCCCAGAGACTTTTGAGCTCTATTCTTTGTATTTTGCCTAGGGACAAGAGCAATGTCACTGTAGTTCAGATGTGAAACATCCCATGCACACTTGGGAGACTGGGGTTTTGATCCCTGGGTGAAGAATCCACCGGAGAAAGAATGGCAGCCCACTCCCAGTATCCTACGCCTGAGAAAGTACCACGAGACAGAGCCTGATGGGCCGCAGTCCATGGAGTTAGCAGTAAAGTTGAAACCAGCAGCAACTACGAGAACACAAGTATTTCAAAAGACCACACTCAAGGGAGTGTGTGTGTGTGTGTGTGTGTGTGTGTGTGTGTGTGTCTCCTCTCTTGCCCGTCTTGGTGTTGTGCAGGAATCTTCATGTATTTCTTACTCTGTATCTCTGGCAACCAACCTTAGCCCGTTAAATCTGGCCAGCTCTCCCAAGCTCTGGGTCTGGCCTGAGAAGGCTGCGCAGGCCAGCTGTCTCCCTTCCAGGCGTGGAGTGCGTGCGGTGTCTGTCTGTGTCTGTCTGTGTGCCCTGCCTTGCAGCTCAAGTCTGCTCTCAGGAAGGTCGAGGCCAGCGGCTCGAGAGGCAGTAGAGCCCGTGCCCGAAGGAGGGCTGAGGCGCTCGGTCAGCCGCGCCTCTCCCTGGCTTCTGGTGGGTTTGGGCGCGGTTGGTGCCTGCCCGGGCAGGGTCGTGCGCTCAGTTCCAAGCTGCGCCTAGGCCCTTAGGAGGGGTTCAGAGCCCTGGGCGCGAGGAGATGCAGGCGGCGGGCGCGGGCCGGCGACTACCTCCGGGCTGTGAACCCTGAGCAGCGGAGAAAATGAGATGGAAGGCCCGCTCAGCGGCCAGCGGCCGGGTGTGGAGTAACGCCGGGTGGGGCGCCGAGACCTCGCCGCCTCAGCCCGATCTGACGGCGGCGCCGCATGCGCCTCCACGCCGCCACGCCCTCCCGGTCAATGGGGTCTGAAGCCTCGGGCCGGGCGGCCAGCGCTGCTGGTCTGGTGTTGGCCGGTGTTGGAGGCGGGCCGTCAGCTGAGCTGGAGTCCCGGTCGCGGGTCGTCGCGGCTCCGTACCATACGCCCGCGGCGAAGGTGCGGCCGTTGGCCCGACCTGCGAGGCGAAGCGGGAGGGGCCGAAGCGCGCGAGGCTGTGGGCGCCAGGCAACGCCACCCGTCTCAGGCCTATCAGCCTGAAGGCGCCCGATCTCTCTGATCTCGGAAGCTGGCGCAGGGTCGAACTGGACGGTATCGCAGATGGGAGCCACCGCAGAATCACGGGTGCTCGAAGGCTTTTTGCCCACCAGAAGGATCTTATTCCCGCCGCGCGTCCGGTCTTGGGTCCGCCTTCGCCCTCCGGGCGCGGGAGAAAGCGGTGCTTCCGGAACTGACCTCCCGACTCGCTGCAGGCCTGGGTTGCCTCCGTGGCGACCCGCGAGCCTCCGTCGCGTGGCTTCAGGACGCGGCGACCGGCAGTCCCGTCTCACCTGAGGCGGCTCCTTTGACTTTGCCTCAGGCAATCTCCGCTTGTAACGACTCCAGCCAGAGCCTCACCCCACTCCCACCCTTGCCTGAGGCGATCAAGATGCGATAACACAAGACGACAGATAGATGCCCAAACGGGGCATCTATCTTGTTCACTTATACCAGGTGGATTCATGCCTGGGAGTCGGACTGCTGGACCATAGCTTCCACTTTTAGTTCCTTCCGGAACTCCATATTTTTCATACAACGCCTCACCCACGCCCATTCCTGCTCACCCGTGGGAGGAGAGTTCCCTTTGCTCCTATCTTCTCCAGCATCGGTTGTTGAGCAGACATCGAGTGAGGTCGCTGGACTCGTGTGATGGTCCCTCCTGGAGTTTGGGTTGAGCCTTCCACTAGTGACGTGGAGCAAAGATGACTTTGAAATGCAGATGCAATGCTGTCACCTCCTGCCCAACGCAATCGTATTTTTCCCAACATATTGAGATGACCACTTCCCTTCAGGCTTGCTCCCTCGTTCTTCTCTGATGTCTTTTGCCTGAATGCCCTCTGCACTCTTTGGCCTTTCCCATCCCATAGGGCATTTTTCGTCTTGAATGTCCTAAGTTTCCCTGGTCACATAGCCTTCCAAGATGCTATTTTCCCGGCCTGAAATTCTTCCTATCTCTCAACTCCTGGTTTACCTAGGTTCAGCCTTGGACCTCAACGGGGAGGCTCTGAAAGCCTCCTGACACCCAGGTTTTGTGGTGAGGAAGAGGCCTCTATAGGTTCTCAAAGGATCTGCCTGTGATGTATCATTAGAGTCGCTCTCAGTGAAAGCAGGAACCTGTGTCTTCTTCTCCGCCTTCATTCCTGGAAACTTTACATGCCTCCTAGCTCATCGAGGTGCTCAGTATTTACTTAGTGGGTGGAGCGACAAGAAAGCCTGGAAGCCCCAAGGGTCACTTGGCTCGGCACTTTGATCTCTTTGTATACTTTTTCCTTTCCTGGGTTGATGTACACTATGTGAGGCAATCTAAGGCATGAAGACATATCCATACATAGAGTTCTTGCTCAAGGAACTTCGTGCGAATTTCTAAGTTAGGGCTTTTCAAATATAGAAGAATGTGAACGTTCAGTATAACATTTCCATTTCAAAGAAAGATCGTTTGACTTCCATAGCAAGGGAGACCTTCCAACATTGAGTCAATACTTATACCTTGACCATTTCAGGCAAAGTCTTGTAGTTCCTTCTGGAGTGTGTGGCTCTTGCAGAAATGTGAAGATCTTCCATCGTCCTCAGACTTTGTTGTCATTTGCAATCATCCAGAAAGCTTCCAGGTCTGGGTTCCAGACCACCACCACACAGTCAGTATGCAGTGGATTCCAGTCGCATTCTTCACCCGGCATTACCGTTGATATTGTGCTGCACACTCAATGCAGTAGGCAGAGGCCTGGATTGTCCACTGGTCTCATGGAATGAAAGAAGGGCTCCCCCGCCCACACACACACACCCCCACCCTGTGACAGCCTTGTAGTGAAAGCAGGTCCCGAAGCAGAATCAGACAAACCAGAAGCCCAGATGATAGTCCTTGAGATGAAGGAACTAAGCAGCTGGTTGCGTGCTACCAAGGAAAGGTTGCTCTTTTGTCTGCCCCTCTACTCCTTTCTTCCTGGACATATGGGGTTTTGTCATGGAATTTGAAATCAAGTGCACAAAGTCACTATGTATTTGAATCAAGATTTTCGTTAACCATCTCTAAAAGGAAGAAACGCCTGCATATTCTTTCAAAACAATCAATTGCTTTTCCAATTCTAGGGTTTCTCTCTTGCCTTGTTCAGTTAGCCTTAACAGTAAAAATCATGAAAACTACATAAGATTCAAAGATACCAACAAAGGACAGCTTCTGTTTCTGAAATCATCTTTCCATTTAGTAGAACCACGAGCTCTGTTCTTTGTATTTTGCCTAGGGAATTGTAATGTCCTGGTTCAGATGGCAGGCATCCAGCGCAGGAGACTGGGGTTTGATCCTGGGTCGGAAGATCGCGGAGAAGGAAATAGCAACCACTCCCAGTATCCTGCGCCTGGGAAATGCCACGGACAGAGAGGGCCTGATGGGCCGCAGTCCATGGGTTGTATTAAGTTAGGCTCAGCCCAGCAACTCTGATTCTCATTCCAGACCACACTCAAGTGTGTGTGTATTGTGTAATGTGTGTGTGTGTGTGTGTGTGTGTGCTTCCCCTATCTCCTCTTACCCGTCTTAGAGTCATCTCGGAATCTTCATATTTCTGCCTCTGTATCCTGACAGCCCAGCCGCGGCGTTCGTCTGGCCCGGCCTCTCCCAGGCTCTGGCTCTGGCTGAGGGACTTGCATGAGCCAGCTGTCTCCTTAAGCGTGGAGTGCGTCACAGTGTCTGTGTCTGTGTGCTGCCTGCCTGTGGCTCGTCTGCTATCTCAGGAAGGTCGAGGAGCTGGCGTGGGGGCAAAGGGAAGCCCGGTAGTCACGAAGGAGGGCTGGCGCTCGGTCGACCCGCGCCCTCCTGGCTTCTGGTGGGTTGGGCACCCGGACAGGTGCCGGGCAAGGTGGCGCTCAAGTTCGCTGCGCCTGAGCCCGCCAGGAGGTTCAGAGGCCCCTGGGCGCGGGGTTGGGGCGGCGGGCGCCGGGCCGACACCTCGGGCGGCAGACCTGAGCAGCGAATGGGATCGAGGAGGCCCAGCTCAGCGGCGCGGCCGGGTCCTGGAGTAGCCTTGGGTGGGAGGCGCCGAACCCTCCCTGGCCCAATCCCCAGGCCCAGCGCCCGCGCACCATCT
>NW_027219184.1:0-3900 GCF_027580195.1 Bos mutus
GATCAGCCACGTGACCCCTGCATGATCAGTCACGTGATCAGTATATGACCAGCCATGCAGGGTAAGTGCATGATCCAGTGCAGCTGCCATGTGATCAGTGCATGATCAGCCACGTGATCAGTGCATGATCAGCCACGTAATCAGTGCATGATCAGCCACGTGATCAGTGCATGCCAGTCGCGTGATCGGTGCATGATCAACCACGTGATCGGTGCATGATCAGCCACGTGATCAGTGCATGATCAGCCACGTGATCAGTGCATGATCATCGCACAGTCGTGTGTCAGCGCGTGTGAAGTGCATGATCAATCACGTGATCAGTGTATATTCATAGCGTGATGTGTTGATCAGCCCGTGATCGGTGCATGATCAGCATGCGTGATCAGTGCATCACGTGTCACGTGATCACCGTGATGCATGGTCGATCACTGTCATCGGTGCATCAACATGATCAGTGCGCGTGATCAGTGCATGATCAGCCACGTGATCAGTGCATGATCAGTCAACGTGATCGGTGCATGATCAGCACGTGATCAGTGCATGATCAGCCGCGTGATCAGTGCATGATCAGCCGCGTGATCAGCATGATCAGCCCGTGATCGGTGCATGCATCGGTTCGTGTGATCAGTGCATGATCAGTCACGTGATCAGTGCATGATCATTGCGTGATCAGTGCATGATCAGCCGCGTGATCAGTGCATGATCAGCCACGTGATCAGTGCATGATCAGCCGCGTGATCAGTGCATGATCAGTCAGCGTGATCAGTGCATGATCAGCCCGTGATCAGTGCATGATCAGGCACGTGATCAGTGCATGATCAGCCGCGTGATCAGTGCATGATCAGTCACGTGATCAGTGCATGATCAGCCCGTGATCGTGCATGCGTGATCGCGTGATCAGTGTATGATCAGTGATCAGTGATCAGTGCATGATCAGCCACGTGATCAGTGCATGATCAGCCACGTGATCAGTGCATGATCAGTCCGTGATCAGTGCATGATCGGCGCGTGATCAGTTCTTGATCGGCGTGTGATCAGTGCATGATCAGTCACGTGATCGGTGTATGATCAGCCACGTGATCAGTGCATGATCAGCCACGTGATCAGTGCATGATCAGTCACGTGATCAGTGCATGATGAGCAATGGTGATCAGTGCATGATCAGCCATGTGATCAGTGCGCATAAGCCACGTGATCAGTGCATGATCAGCCACGTGATCAGTGCATCATCAGCCACGTGATCAGTGCATGTTCAGCCACGTGATCAGTGAATGATCAGCCGCGTGATCAGTGCATGATCAGCCACGATGGTGTCGTGATCAGTGCGATGCGTGATCAGTGCATGATCAGCCCGTGATCAGTGCATGATCAGTCACGTGATCAGTGCATGATCAGCCACGTGATCAGTGCATGATCAGCCACGTGATCAGTGCATGATCAACCACGTGATCGTGATGATCAGTGCATGATCAGTGCATGATCCGTGATGAGTAAGTGCATGATCAGCCGCGTGATCAGTGCATGATCAGCCGCGTGACGTGATCAGTGTGATCAGCACGTGATCAGTGCATGATCAGCCACGTGATCAGTGCATGATCAGATCAGTGCGTGATCAGTCACGTGATCAGTGCATGATCAGCCGCGTGATCAGTGCATGATCAGCCGCGTGATCAGTGCATGATCAGCCCGTGATCAGTGCATGATCAGCCGCGTGATCAGTGCATGATCAGTCCCGTGATCAGTGCATGATCAGCCACGTGATCAGTGCATGATCAGCCACGTGATCAGTGCATGATCAGCCACGTGATCAGTGCATGATCAGTCACGTGATCAGTGCATGATCAGCCCCGTGATCAGTGCATGATCAGCCACGTGATCAGTGCATGATCAGCGCGTGTGATCAGTGCATGATCAGTCACGTGATCAGTGTATGATCAGATCCCCGTGATCAGTGCATGATGAAGCCGCGTGATCAGTGCATGATCAGGCGTGATCAGTGCATGATCACCCGCTTCGCGTGATCAGTGCATGCATCATCCACGTGATCAGTGCATGATGCGATCACGTGATCAGTGCATGATCAGCCTCGTGATCAGTGCATGATCAGCCACGTGATCAGTGCATGCAGGCGTCGTGGTCACGTGATCAGTGCATGATCAGCCACGTGATCAGTGCATGATCAGCCACGTGATCAGTGCATGATCAGATCAGTGTGATCAGTGCATGATCAGCCACGTGATCAGTGCATGATCAGCCACGTGATCAGTGCATGATCAGCCCGCGTGATCAGTGCATGATCAGCCACGTGATCAGTGCATGATCAGCCGTGATCAGTGCATGATCAGCCACGTGATCAGTGCATGATCAGTCACGTGATCAGTGCATGATCAGCTTCGTGATCAGTGCATGATCAGCCGCGTGATCAGTGCATGATCAGATCGCGTGATCAGTGCATGATCAGCCGCGTGATCAGTGCATGATCAGCCACGTGATCAGTGCATGCATCAGCCGTGATCAGTGCATGATCAGCTTCGTGATCAGTGCATGATCAGTCACGTGATCAGTGTATGATCAGCCACGTGATCAGTGCATGATAGCCACGTGATCAAGTGCATGATCAGTCACGTGATCCATGTGCATGATCAGTCATGTGATGATCAGTGCATGACAGCTACGTGATCGGTGCATAATCAGTCGCGTGATCAGTGCATGGTCAGCCACGTGATCAGTGCATGATAGCCACGTTAACAGTGCATGAACAGGAACGTGATCAGTTCATGCACAGTCACGTGATCAGTGCATGATAGACTCGTAATCAGTGCATGATAGCCACGTGATCAGTGCATGATCTGTCACGTGATCAGTGCATGCGCAGTCACGGGATCAGTGTATGATAAGCCACGTGATCAGTGCATGATAGCCACGTGATCAGTGCATGGTAAGCAACGTGATTAGTGCATGATCAGCCACGTAATCAGTGCATGATCAACCATGTGATCAGTGCATGCACAGTCACGTGATCAGTGTATGATCAGCTTCTTCATCAGTGCATGATCAGCCATGTGATCAGTGCATGCACAGTCACGTGATCAGTGCATGATCAGTCACGTGATCATTGTATGATCAGCCACGTGTTCAGTGCATGATAGACACCTGATCAGTGCATGATAGCCACGTAATCAGTGCATGATCAGTCACGTGATCAGTGCATTTGCAGTCACGTGATCAGTGCATGTGCAGTCACGTGATCAGTGTATGATCAGACACGTGATCAGTGCATGATAGCAACCTGATCAGTGCATGATAAGCAACGTGATTCGTGCGTGATCAGCCGCGTGTGTGTGCGATCCGTGATCAGTGCATGATCAGCCCGAAATCAGTGCATGATAGCCACTTGATCAGCATGATCAGCGTGATTGCATGATCAGCCACGTGATCAGTGTATGATCAGCCACGTGATCAGTGCATGATCATCCACGTTATCTGTGTATGATCAGCCACGTGATCAGTGCATGATCAGGCACGTGATCAGTGCATGATCAGTCACGTTATCTCTACATGCGCAGTCAAGTTATCAGTGCATGATAGCTACGTGATCAGTGCATGATCAGCCACGTAATCAGTGCATGATCACCACGTGATCAGTGAATGATGAACCACGTTATCAGTGCATGCACAGTCACGTGTTCAGTGTATGATCAGCTTCTTCATCAGTGCATGATCAACCACGAGATCAGTGCATGATCACGCAGGTGAAGAGTGCGTGATTAGTCGGCGTGATCAGTGCATGATCAGTCACGTGATCGGTGCATGATCACGTGTCACGTGATCAGTGTATCCCGTGATCGGTCATGTGATCATGTGATCAGTGCGCATGATAGCCGCGATCAGTGCGCGATC
>NW_027219185.1:0-5764 GCF_027580195.1 Bos mutus
GCGACACCTGTCTGCTCATCTTTTTGATAATCGCCAGCTGAGCCGCGCGACACCTGTCTGCTCATCTGCTTGATATACGCCAGCTGAGCCTCGCGACACCTGCCTGCTCATCTGCTTCATAATCGACAGCTGAGCCGCGCGACACCTGCCTGCTCATCTGCTTGATAATCGCCAGCTGAGCCGCGTGACACCTGCCTGCTCATCTGCTTGATATACGCCAGCTGAGCCTCGCGACACCTGCCTGCTCATCTGCTTGATAATCGACAGCTAAGCCGCGCGACACCTGCCTGCTCATCTGCTTGATAATCGACAGCTGTACCCCGCGACACCTGCCTGTTCATCTGCTTGATAATCGCCAGCTGAACCGTGCGACACCTGCCTGCTCATCTGCTTGGTAATCGCCAGCTGAGACGCGCGACACCTGCCTGCTCATCTGTTTGATAATTGACAGCTGAGCAGCGCGACACCTGCCTGCTCATCTGCCTGATAATCGCCAGCTGAGCCGCGCGACACCTGCCTGTTCATCTGCTTGATAATCGCCAGCTGAGCCGCGGGACACCTGCCTGCTCATCTTTTTGATAATCGACAGCTGAGCCGCGTGATACATGCCTGCTCATCTTTTTGATAATCGCCTGCTGAGCCGCGCGACACCTGTCTGCTCATCTTTTTGATAATCGCCAGCTGAGCCGCGCGACACCTGCCTGCTCATCTGCTTGATAATCACCAGCTGAGCCTCGCGACACCTGCCTGCTCATCTGCTTGATAATCGCCAGCTGAGCCGCGCGACACCTGCCTGCTCATCTGCTTGATAATCGACAGCTGAGCCACGTGACACCTGCCTGCTCATCTGCTTGATAATCGCCAGCTGAGCCGCGCGACACCTGCCTGCTCATCTGCTTGATAATCGCCAGCTGAGCCCGCGCGACACCTGCCTGCTCATCTGTTTGATAATCGACAGCTGAGCCACGCGACACCTGCCTGCTCATCTGCTTGATAATCGCCAGCTGAGCCCTGACCCGCGACACCTGCCTGCTCATCTGCTTGATAATCGCCAGCTGAGCCACGACACCTGCCTGCTCATCTTTTTGATAATCGCCAGCTGAGCGCGCGACACCTGCCTGCTCATCTGCTTGATAATCGCCAGCTGAGACGCGACACCTGCCTGCTCATCTGCTTGATAATCGCCAGCTGAGCGCGACACCTGCCTGCTCATCTTTTGATAATCGCCAGCTGAGCCGCGCGACACCTTTGCCTGCTCATCTGCTTGATAATCGCCAGCTGAGCCGCGCGACACCTGCCTGCTCATCTGCTTGATAATCGACAGCTGAGCCGCGCGACACCTGCCTGCTCATCTGCTTGATAATCGCCAGCTGAGCCCCGCGACACCTGCCTGCTCATCTGCTTGATAATACGCCAGCTGAGCCCACGCGACACCTGCCTGCTCATCTGCTTGATAATCGCCAGCTGAGGCGCGCGACACCTGCCTGCTCATCTGCTTGATAATCGACAGCTGAGCCCACACCTGCCTGCTCATCACCTGCCTAATCTCAGCTGAGCCTGATAACCTGCCTGCTCATCTGTTTGAGCTGACAGCTCAGCCGCGCGACACCTGCCTGCTCATCTTTTGATAATCGACAGCTGAGCCCGTGACACCTGCCTGCTCATCTTTTGATAATCGACAGCTGAGCCACACGACACCTGCCTGCTCATCTGTTTGATAATCGCCAGCTGAGCAGCGCGACACCTGCCTGCTCATCTTTTTGATAATCGCCAGCTGAGCCGCGCGACACCTGCCTGTTCATCTGCTTGATAATCGCAGCCAGCTGAGCCGCGCGACACCTGCCTGCTCATCTTTTGATAATCGCCAGCTGAGCCGCGACACCTGCCTGCTCATCTTTTGATAATCGCCAGCTGAGCCCGCGCGACACCTGCCTGCTCATCTTTTTGATAATCGCCAGCTGAGCCGCATGACACCTGCCTGCTCATCTTTTGATAATCGCCAGCTGAGCACGCGCGACACCTGCCTGCTCATCTTTGATAATCGCCAGCTGAGCCACGCGACACCTGCCTGCTCATCTGTTTGATAATCGCCAGCTGAGCCGCGCGACACCTGCCTGCTCATCTTTTGATAATCGCCAGCTGAGCCGCGTGACACCTGCCTGCTCATCTTTTGATAATCGACAGCTGAGCCGCGCGACACCTGCCTGCTCATCTGCTTGATAATCGCCAGCTGAGCCCGCGACACCTGCCTGCTCATCTGCTTGATAATCGCCAGCTGAGCCGCGACGACACCTGCCTGCTCATCTGTTTGATAATCGCCAGCTGAGCCGCGTGACACCTGCCTGCTCATCTGTTTGATAATCGACAGCTGAGCAGCGCGACACCTGCCTGCTCATCTGCTTGATAATCGCCAGCTGAGCCGCGCGACACCTGCCTGTTCATCTGCTTTGATAATCGCCAGCTGAGCCGTTCATCTGGACACCTGCCTGCTCATCTGCTTGATAATCGCCAGCTGAGCCGCCGCGACACCTGCCTGCTCATCTGCTTGATAATCGCCAGCTGAGGCGCGACACCTGCCTGCTCATCTTTGATAATCGCCAGCTGAGCGCGCGACACCTGCCTGCTCATCTGCTTGATAATCGCCAGCTGAGCCTCGCGACACCTGCCTGTTCATCTTTGATTGACAGCGACACACCTGCCTGCTCATCAGCTGAGCCGCGTGACACCTGCCTGCTCATCTTTTTGATAATCGACAGCTGAGCCGCGCGACACCTGCCTGCTCATCTTTTGATAATCGCCAGCTGAGCCGCGCGACACCTGCCTGCTCATCTTTTTGATAATCGCCAGCTGAGCCTCGCGACACCTGCCTGCTCATCTTTTGATAATCACCAGCTGAGCCGCGCGACACCTGCCTGCTCATCTGCTTGATTGGCCAGCTGAGCCTGCGACACCTGCCTGCTCATCTGCTTGATAATGGCCAGCTGAACCGCGCGACACCTGCCTGCTCATCTGCTTGATAATCGCCAGCTTCCTGCCTGCGCGACACCTGCCTGCTCATCTGCTTGATAATCGCCAGCTGAGCCGCGCGACACCTGCCTGCTCATCTGCTTGATAATCGCCAGCTGAGCCGCGCGACACCTGCCTGCTCATCTTTTTGATAATCGCCAGCTGAGCCGCGCGACACCTGCCTGCTCATCTTTTTGATAATCGCCAGCTGAGCCGCGCGACACCTGCCTGCTCATCTGCTTGATAATCGCCAGCTGAGCCTCGCGACACCTGCCTGCTCATCTGCTTGATAATCGACAGCTGAGCCCCGCGACACCTGCCTGCTCATCTGCTTGATAATCGCCAGCTGAGCCGCGTGACACCTGCCTGCTCATCTTTTTGATAATCGCCAGCTGAGCCTCGCGACACCTTCCTGCTCATCTGCTTGATAATCGACAGCTGAGCCGCGCGACACCTGCCTGCTCATCTGCTTGATAATCGACAGCTGAGCCGCGCGACACCTGCCTGTTCATCTGCTTGATAATCGCCAGCTGAACCGCGCGACACCTGCCTGCTCATCTGCTTGATAATCGCCAGCTGAGACGCGCGACACCTGCCTGCTCATCTGTTTGATAATTGACAGCTGAGCAGCGCGACACCTGCCTGCTCATCTGCCTGATAATCGCCAGCTGCGCCGCGCGACACCTGCCTGTTCATCTGCTTGATAATCGCCAGCTGAGCCGCGGGACACCTGCCTGCTCATCTTTTTGATAATCGACAGCTGAGCCGCGTGATACATGCCTGCTCATCTTTTTGATAATCGCCAGCTGAGGCGCGACACCTGTCTGCTTATCTTTTTGATAATCGCCAGCTGAGCCGCGCGACACCTGTCTGCTCATCTGCTTGATAATTGCCAGCTGAGCCTCGCGACACCTGCCTGCTCATCTTTTGATAATCGACAGCTGAACCCGCGACACCTGCCTGTTCATCTTTTGATAATCGCCAGCTGAACCGGCGACACCTGCCTGCTCATCTGTTTGATAATCAGCAGCTGGGCCACGCGACACCTGCCTGCTCATCTGTTTGATAATACCTCCAGCTGCTGACCTGCCTGTTCATCTGCTTGATAATCGCCAGCGACTGGACACCTGCCTGTTCATCTTTTTGATAATCGCCAGCTGAGGCAGCGCGACACCTGCCTGCTCATCTTTTTGATAATCGCCAGCTGAGCCACGCGACACCTGTCTGCTCATCTTTTGATAATCGCCAGCTGAGCCGCGCGACACCTGCCTGCTCATCTTTTTGATAATCGCCAGCTGAGCCTCGTGACACCTGCCTGCTCATCTTTTTGATAATCGACAGCTGAGCCGCGCGACACCTGCCTGCTCATCTGCTTGATAATCGCCAGCTGAGCCGCGTGACACCTGCCTGCTCATCTGCTTGATAATCGACAGCTGAGCCCGCGACGACACCTGCCTGCTCATCTGCTTGATAATCGCCAGCTGAGCAGCGACACACCTGCCTGCTCATCTGCTTGATAATCGCCAGCTGAGCGCGCGACACCTGCCTGTTCATCTGCTTGATAATCACCAGCTGAGCCACGCGACACCTGCCTGCTCATCTGCTTGATCGCCAGCTGAGCCCCGAGTCACCTGCCTGTTCATCTGCTTGATAATGGCCAGCTGAGCCGCGCGACACCTGCCTGCTCATCTGCTTGATAATCGCCAGCTGAGCTGGGAGCGACACCCGCCTGCTCTTCTGCTTGATGTGGCCAGCTGAGCCCGTGACACCTGCCTGTTCATCTTTTTGATAATCGCCAGCTGAACCCACGCGACACCTGCCTGCTCATCTGCTTGATAATCGACAGCTGAGCCGCGCGACACCTGCCTGCTCATCTGCTTGATAATCGGCAGCTGAGCTGCGCGACACCTGCCTGCTCATCTGCTTGATAATCGACAGCTGAGCCCGCGACACCCTGCCTGCTCATCTGTTTGATAATCGACAGCTGAGCCGCGCGACACCTGCCTGTTCATCTGCTTGATAATGCGCCAGCTGAGCAGCGTGACACCTGCCTGCTCATCTGCTTGATAATCGACAGCTGAGCCGCGCGACACCTGCCTGTTCATCTGTTTGATAATCGCCAGCTGAGCCGGCGCGACACCTGCCTGCTCATCTGCTTGATAATCGCCAGCTGAGCCGCGCGACACCTGCCTGCTCATCTGTTTGATAATCGCCAGCTGAGCCCCGCGACACCTGCCTGCTCATCTTTGATAATCGCCAGCTGAGCGGCGGGACACCTGCCTGCTCATCTTTTGATAATCGCCTGCTGAGCCGCGCGACACCTGTCTGCTCATCTTTTTGATAATCGACAGCTGAGCCGTTCGACACCTGCCTGCTCATCTGCTTGATAATCGCTGACAGCTGTACTGCGCGACACCTGCCTGGTTCATCTGTTGATAACGCAAGCAGCTGAACCGCGCGACACCTGCCTGCTCATCTGCTTGATGTCGCCAGCCGAGACGCGCGACACCTGCCTGCTCATCTGCTTGATAATCGACAGCTGAGCGCGTGACACCTGCCTGCTCATCTGCTTGATAATCGCCAGCTGAGCCGCGCGACACCTGCCTGCTCATCTTTTTGATAATCGCCAGCTGAGCCGTGACACATGCCTGCTCATCTTTTGATAATCATCAGCTGAGCCGCGGGACACCTGCCTGCTCATCTTTTTGATAATCGCCAGCTGAGCCGCGCGATACCTGTCTGCTCATCTTTTTGATAA
>NW_027219186.1:0-7676 GCF_027580195.1 Bos mutus
GGTGTCGCGCGGCTCGGCTGGCGATTATCAGGCAGATGAGCAGGCAGGTGTCGCGCGGCTCAGCTGGCGAGTATCAGGCAGATGAGCAGGCAGGTGTCGCGCGGCTCGGCTGGCGAGTATCAGGCAGATGAGCAGGCAGGTGTCGCGCGGCTCGGCTGGCGAGTATCAGGCAGATGAGCAGGCGGGTGTCGCGGCGGCTCGGCTGGCGAGTATCAGGCAGATGAGCAGGCGGGTGTCGCGCGGCTCGGCTGGCGAGTATCAGGCAGATGAGCAGGCAGGTGTCGCGCGGCTCGGCTGGCGATTATCAGGCAGATGAGCAGGCGGGTGTCGCGCGGCTCAGCTGGCGCGGTATCGGGCAGCAGATGAGCAGGCAGGTGTCGCGCGGCTCAGCTGGCGAGTATCAGGCAGATGAGCAGGCAGGTGTCGCGCGGCGGCTCAGCTGGCGAGTATCAGGCAGATGAGCAGGCAGGTGTCGCGCGGCTCAGCTGGCGATTATCAGGCAGATGAGCAGGCAGGTGTCGCGCGGCTCAGCTGGCGAGTATCAGGCAGATGAGCAGGCAGGTGTCGCGCGGCTCAGCTGGCGAGTATCAGGCAGATGAGCAGGCAGGTGTCGGCGGCTCAGCTGGCGATTATCAGGCAGATGAGCAGGCGGGTGTCGCGCGGCTCAGCTGGCGAGTATCAGGCAGATGAGCAGGCAGGTGTCGCGCGGCTCAGCTGGCGAGTATCAGGCAGATGAGCAGGCAGGTGTCGCGCGGCTCAGCTGGCGAGTATCAGGCAGATGAGCAGGCAGGTGTCGCGCGGCTCAGCTGGCGAGTATCAAGCAGATGAGCAGGCAGGCAGGCTCAGCTGGCGAGTATCGGCAGATGAGCAGGCTGGCTCAGCTGAGTATCAGGCAGATGAGCAGGCGGGTGTCGCGCGGCTCAGCTGGCGAGTATCAGGCAGATGAGCAGGCGGGTGTCGCGCGGCTCAGCTGGCGGTATCAGGCAGATGAGCAGGCAGGTGTCGCGCGGCTCAGCTGGCGATTATCAGGCAGATGAGCAGGCAGGTGTCGCGCGGCTCAGCTGGCGGTATCAGGCAGATGAGCAGGCAGGTGTCGCGCGGCTCAGCTGGCGAGTATCAGGCAGATGAGCAGGCAGGTGTCGCGCGGCTCAGCTGGCGAGTATCAGGCAGATGAGCAGGCAGGTGTCGCGCGGCTCAGCTGGCGAGTATCAGGCAGATGAGCAGGCAGGTGTCGCGCGGCTCAGCTGGCGATTATCAGGCAGATGAGCAGGCAGGTGTCGCGCGGCTCGGCTGGCGAGTATCAGGCAGATGAGCAGGCAGGTGTCGCGCGGCTCAGCTGGCGAGTATCAGGCAGATGAGCAGGCAGGTGTCGCGCGGCTCAGCTGGCGAGTATCAGGCAGATGAGCAGGCGGGTGTCGCGCGGCTCGCTGGCGAGTATCAGGCAGATGAGCAGGCGGGTGTCGCGCGGCTCGGCTGGCGATTATCAGGCAGATGAGCAGGGCGGGTGTCGCGGCTCAGCTGGCGAGTATCAGGCAGATGAGCAGGCGGGTGTCGCGCGGCTCAGCTGGCGATTATCAGGCAGATGAGCAGGCGGGTGTCGCGCGGCTCGGCTGGCGAGTATCAGGCAGATGAGCAGGCAGGTGTCGCGCGGCTCAGCTGGCGAGTATCAGGCAGATGAGCAGGCGGGTGTCGCGCGGCTCAGCTGGCGATTATCAGGCAGATGAGCAGGCGGGTGTCGCGCGGCTCAGCTGGCGAGTATCAGGCAGATGAGCAGGCAGGTGTCGCGGCGGCTCAGCTGGCGAGTATCAGGCAGCAGATGAGCAGGCAGGTGTCGCGCGGCTCAGCTGGCGAGTATCAGGCAGATGAGCAGGCAGGTGTCGCGCGGCTCAGCTGGCGAGTATCAGGCAGATGAGCAGGCGGGTGTCGCGCGGCTCAGCTGGCGATTATCAGGCAGATGAGCAGGCAGGTGTCGCGCGGGCTCAGCTGGCGATTATCAGGCAGATGAGCAGGCGGGTGTCGCGCGGCTCGGCTGGCGATTATCAGGCAGATGAGCAGGCAGGTGTCGCGCGGCTCAGCTGGCGAGTATCAGGCAGATGAGCAGGCAGGTGTCGCGCGGCTCAGCTGGCGGTATCAGGCAGATGAGCAGGCAGGTGTCGCGCGGCTCAGCTGGCGAGTATCAGGCAGATGAGCAGGCGGGTGTCGCGCGGCTCGGCTGGCGAGTATCAGGCAGATGAGCAGGCGGGTGTCGCGCGGCTCGGCTGGCGAGTATCAGGCAGATGAGCAGGCGGGTGTCGCGCGGCTCAGCTGGCGAGTATCAGGCAGATGAGCAGGCGGGTGTCGCGCGGCTCAGCTGGCGATTATCAGGCAGATGAGCAGGCGGGTGTCGCGCGGCTCAGCTGGCGAGTATCAGGCAGATGAGCAGGCAGGTGTCGCGCGGCTCAGCTGGCGATTATCAGGCAGATGAGCAGGCAGGTGTCGCGCGGCTCGGCTGGCGAGTATCAGGCAGATGAGCAGGCAGGTGTCGCGCGGCTCTCAGCTGGCGAGTATCAGGCAGATGAGCAGGCAGGTGTCGCGGCGGCTCAGCTGGCGGTATCAGGCAGATGAGCAGGCGGGTGTCGCGCGGCTCAGCTGGCGATTATCAGGCAGATGAGCAGGCAGGTGTCGCGCGGCTCAGCTGGCGAGTATCAGGCAGATGAGCAGGCAGGTGTCGCGCGGCTCAGCTGGCGATTATCAGGCAGATGAGCAGGCAGGTGTCGCGCGGCTCAGCTGGCGAGTATCAGGCAGATGAGCAGGCAGGTGTCGCGCGGCTCGGCTGGCGAGTATCAGGCAGATGAGCAGGCAGGTGTCGCGCGGCTCAGCTGGCGATTATCAGGCAGATGAGCAGGCAGGTGGTGTCGCGGCTCCGGCTGGCGAGTATCAGGCAGATGAGCAGGCAGGTGTGTCGCGCGGCTCAGCTGGCGATTATCAGGCAGATGAGCAGGCAGGCGGGTGTCGCGGCGGCTCAGCTGGCGATTATCAGGCAGATGAGCAGGCAGGTGTCGCGCGGCTCAGCTGGCGAGTATCAGGCAGATGAGCAGGCAGGTGTCGCGCGGCTCAGCTGGCGAGTATCAGGCAGATGAGCAGGCAGGTGTCGCGCGGCTCAGCTGGCGAGTATCAGGCAGATGAGCAGGCGGGTGTCGCGCGGCTCAGCTGGCGAGTATCAGGCAGATGAGCAGGCAGGGTGTCGCGCGGCTCAGCTGGCGAGTATCAGGCAGATGAGCAGGCAGGTGTCGCGCGGCTCAGCTGGCGATTATCAGGCAGATGAGCAGGCAGGTGTCGCGCGGCTCAGCTGGCGAGTATCAGGCAGATGAGCAGGCAGGTGTCGCGCGGCTCAGCTGGCGAGTATCAGGCAGATGAGCAGGCAGGTGTCGCGCGGCTCAGCTGGCGAGTATCAGGCAGATGAGCAGGCAGGTGTCGCGCGGCTCAGCTGGCGAGTATCAAGCAGATGAGCAGGCAGGTGTGTCGCGCGGCTCAGCTGGCGATTATCAGGCAGATGAGCAGGCAGGTGTCGCGCGGCTCAGCTGGCGAGTATCAGGCAGATGAGCAGGCAGGTGTGCGCGGCGGCTCAGCTGGCGATTATCAAGCAGATGAGCAGGCAGGTGTCGCGCGGCTCAGCTGGCGAGTATCAGGCAGATGAGCAGGCAGGTGTCGCGCGGCTCAGCTGGCGAGTATCAGGCAGATGAGCAGGCAGGTGTGTCGCGGCTCAGCTGGCGAGTATCAGGCAGATGAGCAGGCAGGTGTCGCGCGGCTCGGCTGGCGAGTATCAGGCAGATGAGCAGGCAGGTGTCGCGGCGGCTCAGCTGGCGAGTATCAGGCAGATGAGCAGGCGGGTGTCGCGCGGCTCAGCTGGCGAGTATCAGGCAGATGAGCAGGCAGGTGTCGCGCGGCTCAGCTGGCGAGTATCAGGCAGATGAGCAGGCAGGTGTCGCGCGGCGGCTCAGCTGGCGAGTATCAGGCAGATGAGCAGGCGGGTGTCGCGCGCGGCTCAGCTGGCGAGTATCAGGCAGATGAGCAGGCAGGTGTCGCGCGGCTCAGCTGGCGATTATCAAGCAGATGAGCAGGCAGGTGTCGCGCGGCTCAGCTGGCGATTATCAGGCAGATGAGCAGGCAGGTGTCGCGCGGCTCAGCTGGCGATTATCAGGCAGATGAGCAGGCGGGTGTCGCGCGGCTCAGCTGGCGATTATCAGGCAGATGAGCAGGCGGGTGTCGCGCGGCTCAGCTGGCGAGTATCAGGCAGATGAGCAGGCGGGTGTCGCGCGGCTCAGCTGGCGATTATCAGGCAGATGAGCAGGCGGGTGTCGCGCGGCTCAGCTGGCGAGTATCAGGCAGATGAGCAGGCAGGTGTCGCGGCGGCTCAGCTGGCGAGTATCAGGCAGATGAGCAGGCAGGTGGCGCGCGGCTCGGCTGGCGATTATCAGCAGATGAGCAGGCGGTATCAGCGGCTCAGATATCAGGCAGATGAGCAGGCAGGCAGGTGTCGGCGGCTCGGCTGGCGATTATCAGGCAGATGAGCAGGCAGGTGTCGCGCGGCTCGGCTGGCGAGTATCAGGCAGATGAGCAGGCAGGTGTCGCGGCGGCTCGGCTGGCGGTATCAAGCAGATGAGCAGGCAGGTGTCGCAGGCGGCTCGGCTGGCGAGTATCAGGCAGATGAGCAGGCAGGTGTCGCGCGGCTCAGCTGGCAGTATCAGGCAGATGAGCAGGCAGGTGTCGCGCGGCTCAGCTGGCTGGCGAGTATCAGGCAGATGAGCAGGCAGGTGTGTCGGCGGCTCAGCTGGCGAGTATCAGGCAGATGAGCAGGCAGGTGTCGCGGCGGCTCAGCTGGCGATTATCAGGCAGATGAGCAGGCAGGTGTCGCGCGGCTCAGCTGGCGATTATCAGGCAGATGAGCAGGCAGGTGTCGCGCGGCTCAGCTGGCGAGTATCAGGCAGATGAGCAGGCAGGTATCGCGCGGCTCAGCTGGCGATTATCAGGCAGATGAGCAGGCAGGTGTCGCGGCTCGGCTGGCGAGTATCAGGCAGATGAGCAGGCAGGCAGGTGTCGGCGGCTCAGCTGGCGAGTATCAGGCAGATGAGCAGGCAGGTGTCGCGGCGGCTCAGCTGGCGAGTATCAGGCAGATGAGCAGGCAGGTGTCGCGCGGCGGCTCGGCTGGCGATTATCAGGCAGATGAGCAGGCAGGTGTCGCGAGCGGCTCGGCTGGCGAGTATCAGGCAGATGAGCAGGCAGGTGTCGCGCGGCTCAGCTGGCGAGTATCAGGCAGATGAGCAGGCAGGTGTCGCGGCGGCTCAGCTGGCGATTATCAGGCAGATGAGCAGGCGGGTGTCGCGCGGCTCAGCTGGCGATTATCAGGCAGATGAGCAGGCAGGTGTCGCGCGGCTCAGCTGGCGATTATCAGGCAGATGAGCAGGCAGGTGTCGCGCGGCTCAGCTGGCGATTATCAAGCAGATGAGCAGGCAGGTGTCGCGCGGCTCAGCTGGCGAGTATCAGGCAGATGAGCAGGCAGGTGTCGCGGCGGCTCGGCTGGCGGTATCAGGCAGATGAGCAGGCGGGTGTCGCGCGGCTCAGCTGGCGAGTATCAGGCAGATGAGCAGGCGGGTGTCGCGCGGCTCGGCTGGCGAGTATCAGGCAGATGAGCAGGCGGGTGTCGCGCGGCTCGGCTGGCGAGTATCAGGCAGATGAGCAGGCAGGTGTCGCGCGGCTCGGCTGGCGATTATCAGGCAGATGAGCAGGCAGGTGTCGCGCGGCTCAGCTGGCGAGTATCAAGCAGATGAGCAGGCAGGTGTCGCGCGGGCTCAGCTGGCGAGTATCAGGCAGATGAGCAGGCAGGTGTCGCGGCGGCTCGGCTGGCGATTATCAGGCAGATGAGCAGGCAGGTGTCGCGCGGCTCAGCTGGCGAGTATCAGGCAGATGAGCAGGCAGGTGTCGCGGCGGCTCAGCTGGCGAGTATCAGGCAGATGATGAGCAGGCGGGTGTCGCGCGGCTCAGCTGGCGAGTATCAGGCAGATGAGCAGGCGGGTGTCGCGCGGCTCAGCTGGCGAGTATCAGGCAGATGAGCAGGCGGGTGTCGCGCGGCTCGGCTGGCGAGTATCAGGCAGATGAGCAGGCAGGTGTCGCGGCGGCTCGGCTGGCGAGTATCAGGCAGATGAGCAGGCGGGTGTCGCGCGGCTCAGCTGGCGAGTATCAGGCAGATGAGCAGGCAGGTGTCGCGCGGCTCCGCTGGCGGTATCAGGCAGATGAGCAGGCGGGTGTCGCGCGGCTCAGCTGGCGATTATCAGGCAGATGAGCAGGCAGGTGTCGCGCGGCTCGGCTGGCGAGTATCAGGCAGATGAGCAGGCAGGTGTCGCGCGGCTCAGCTGGCGATTATCAGGCAGCAGATGAGCAGGCAGGTGTCGCGCGGCTCAGCTGGCGAGTATCAGGCAGATGAGCAGGCAGGTGTCGCGCGGCTCAGCTGGCGATTATCAGGCAGATGAGCAGGCGCGGTGTGTCGCGCGGCTCAGCTGGCGATTATCAGGCAGATGAGCAGGCAGGTGTCGCGCGGCTCAGCTGGCGAGTATCAGGCAGATGAGCAGGCGGGTGTCGCGCGGCTCGGCTCGGCTGGCGAGTATCAGGCAGATGAGCAGGCGGGTGTCGCGCGGCTCGGCTGGCGGTATCAGGCAGATGAGCAGGCGGGTGTCGCGCGGCTCAGCTGGCGAGTATCAGGCAGATGAGCAGGCAGGTGTCGCGCGGCTCGGCTGGCGAGTATCAGGCAGATGAGCAGGCGGGTGTCGCGCGGCTCAGCTGGCGAGTATCAGGCAGATGAGCAGGCAGGTGTCGCGCGGCTCAGCTGGCGAGTATCAGGCAGATGAGCAGGCGGGTGTCGCGCGGCTCGGCTGGCGGTATCAGGCAGATGAGCAGGCAGGTGTCGCGCGGCTCAGCTGGCGAGTATCAGGCAGATGAGCAGGCAGGTGTCGCGCGGCTCCACTGGCGAGTATCAGGCAGATGAGCAGGCAGGTGTCGCGCGGCTCAGCTGGCGAGTATCAGGCAGATGAGCAGGCAGGTGTCGCGCGGCTCAGCTGGCGAGTATCAGGCAGATGAGCAGGCAGGTGTCGCGCGGCTCAGCTGGCGAGTATCAGGCAGATGAGCAGGCAGGTGTCGCGCGGCTCAGCTGGCGAGTATCAGGCAGATGAGCAGGCAGGTGTCGCGCGGCTCAGCTGGCGAGTATCAGGCAGATGAGCAGGCAGGTGTCGCGCGGCTCCGCTGGCGAGTATCAGGCAGATGAGCAGGCAGGTGTCGCGCGGCTCAGCTGGCGAGTATCAGGCAGATGAGCAGGCGGGTGTCGCGCGGCTCGGCTGGCGAGTATCAGGCAGATGAGCAGGCGGGTGTCGCGCGGCTCAGCTGGCGGTATCAGGCAGATGAGCAGGCAGGTGTCGGCGCGGCTCGGCTGGCGGTATCAGGCAGATGAGCAGGCAGGTGTCGCGCGGCGGCTCGGCTGGCGAGTATCAGGCAGATGAGCAGGCAGGTGTCGCGCGGCTCAGCTGGCGAGTATCAGGCAGATGAGCAGGCAGGTGTCGCGGCGGCTCGGCTGGCGAGTATCAGGCAGATGAGCAGGCAGGTGTCGGCGGCGGCTCGGCTGGCGGTATCAGGCAGATGAGCAGGCGGGT
>NW_027219187.1:0-6073 GCF_027580195.1 Bos mutus
TTCTCAGGCCTGTGCCCTGGCAACTGTGCAAGAGGTTTGTGTGTGTTGTGTGTGTGTGTGTGTGTGTGTGTGTGAATTCTCAGCCCTGGGCCCTGAAGACTGTACAATCGGTTTGTGTCTGTGTGTGTAAGGGGATGTGTGCTATTCTCAGCCCTGTGCGCTGGCGCCTGTGCAACCTGTTTGTGTGTGTGTGTATGTATGTGTGGGAGTGCTGATCTGAGCCCTGTGCTCTGGAGACAGTGAAACCGGTTTGTGTGTATGTGCGTTGTTCTCAGCCCTTTGCCCTGGTGAATGTACAACAGGTTTGTCTGTGTGTGTCTGTGTGTGTGCCATTCTCAGCCCTGTGCCCTGGCGACTGTGCAACTGGTTTGGTCGTGTGTGTGTGTGTGCGTGAGCGTGTGTCTGTGCCATTCTGTGTCCTGGTGACTGTGCAACCCGTTTGTGTGTGTGTGTGTGTGAGTGTATGTGTTTGCCGTTCTCAGGCCTGTGCTTGGCGACTGTGCAACCAGTGTGTGTCTGTGTGTGTGTGTGCTGTTCTCAGCCCTGTGCCCTGGTGACTATGCAACCGGTTTGTGTGTGTGTGTGTATGTGTGGGAGTGCTGATCTCATCCCTCTGCTCTGGCGACTGAGAAACCAGTTTGTGTGTGTGTGTGTTTGTGGGGACTGTGAAACCATTTTATGTATGTTTGTGTGTGTGTTGTATTCTCAGCCCTGTATCCTGGCGACTCAGAAACCAGTGTGTTTTCATGTGTGTGTCTGTGTGTCTGTGTGTGTGCGTGTGCTCTTCTAAGCCCTGTGCCCTTGAGACTGTGCAAGTGGTTTGTGTCTGTGTGTTTGTGTGTGTGCCATTCTCAGCTCTGTGCCCTGGCTACTGTGCAACCAGTTGTGTGTGTGTGTATGTATGTGTGCTGTTCTCAGCCCAGTACCCTTACAACTGTGCAACCGGTTTTTGGGTGTGTGTGTTTGTGTGTGTGTGTGCTCTTCTAAGTCCTGTGCCCTTGCGACTGTGCACCTGGTTTGTGTCTGTGTGTTTGTGTGTGTGCTGTTCTCTGCCTGGTCGCCTGGCTACTGTGCAGCCTGTTTGTGTGTGTGTGTATGTATGTGTGGGAGTGCTGATCTCAGCCCTGTGCTCTGGAGACAGTGAAACCAGTTTGTGTGTGTGTGTGTTGTTCTCAGCCCTGTGCCCTGGCGACTGTGCAACCGGTTTGTTCGTGTGTGTGTGTGTGTGTGTGTGTGTGTGTGAGTGTGTGTGTCTGTGCCACTCTAAGTTCTGTGTCCTGGTGACTGTGCAACCCGTTTGTGTGTGTGTGTGTGTGTGAGTGTATGTGTTTGCCGTTCTCAGGCCTGTGCTTGGCGACTGTGCAACCAGTGTGTGTCTGTGTGTGTGTGTGCTGTTCTCAGCCCTGTGCCCTGGTGACTGTGCAACCGGTTTGTGTGTGTGTGTGTGTATGTGTGGGAGTGCTGATCTCATTCCTCTGCTCTGGCGACTGAGAAACCAGTTTGTGTGTGTGTGTGTTTGTGCTGTACATAGCCCTGGTGACTGTGCGGCTAATTTGTGTGTGTTTGCGTGCTGTTCTCAGGCTTCTGCCGTGGGGAATGTGAAACCGTTTTATGTATGTTTGTTTGTGTGTTCTATTCTCAGCCCTGTACCCTGGCGACTCAGAAACCAGTTTGTTTTCATGTGTGTGTGTCTGTGTGTCTGTGTTTGTATGTGTGCTCTTCTAAGCCCTGTGCCCTTGAGACTGTGCAAGTGGTTTGTGTCTGTGTGTTTGTGTGTGTGCCATTCTCAGCTCTGTGCCCTGGCTACTGTGCAACCAGTTGTGTGTGTGTGTATGTATGTGTGCTGTTCTCAGCCCAGTACCCTTACAACTGTGCAACCGGTTTTTGGGTGTGTGTGTGCATGTGTGTCTGTGTGCTCTTCTAGGTCCCGTGCCCTTGCGACTGTGCACCTGGTTTGTGTCTGTGTGTTTGTGTGTGTGCTGTTCTCTGCCTGGTGCCCTGGCTACTGTGCAACCAGTTTGTGTGTGTGTGTGTCTATGTGTGTGTGTGTGCTGTTCTCAGCCCTGTGTCCTGACAACTGTGCAACAGGTTTGTGTGTGAGTGTGTGTTGTTCTCAGCCCTCTGCCCTTGCAAATATGCAACAGGTTTGTGTGTGTGTGTGTGTGTGTGTGTGTTGCCATTCACAGCCCGGTGCCCTGGCGACTGTGCAACCAGTTTGTGTGTGTGTGTGTGTTTGTGTGTGTGCCATTCTCAGCCCTGTGCCCTGGCGACTGTGAAACCAGTGTGTGTGTGTGTCTGTATGTGTGGGAGTGCTGATCTCAGCCCTGAGTGCTGGCAACTGTGAAACCGGTTTGTGTGCATGTGTGTGTGTGTGTGTGTGTGTGTGTGGGTGTGGGTGTGTGTGTGATGCTCTTCTCAGTACTGTGCTCTGGCGACTGTGAAACCGGTTTGTGTAAGTATGTTTGTGTGTCTGTGTGTTTGTCTGTGTATGTGTGACGTTCTCAGCACTGTGCCCTGGCAATTGGGCATCAGGTTTGCGTGTGTGTGTGAGTGTGTGCCGTTCACAGGCCTGTGCCATAGCAACTGTCCCACAGGTTTGTGTGTGTGTGTGTGTGTGTGAATTCTCAGCCCTGTGCCCTGTTGACTGTACAACAGGTTTGTGTGTGTGTGTGTGTGTGTGTTAGTGTTGTTCTGAGCCCTGTGCCTGGCGACTGTGCAACCAGTGTATGTGTTTGTGTTTATGTGTGTGTATGCTGTTATCAGCCCTGTGCACTCTCGACAGTGCAACCGGATTGTGCCTATGTGTGTGTGTTTGTGTGTGCCATTCTCAGCTCTGTGCCTTCGTGACTGTGCAACCGGGTTTGTGTGTGTGTGTGTGTGTGTGTTAGAGCTGTTCTGAGCCTTGTGCCTTGGCGACAGTGCAACCGGTTTATGTGTATGTGTATGTGTGTGTTGGAGTGTGTGTGTGTGCCGTTCTCAGGCCTGTGCCTGGCGACTGTGCAACTGGTGTTGTGTGAGTGTGTGTGTGTTGTTCTCAGCCCTGTGCCCTGTGACAGTGTAACCGGTTTGTGTGTGTGTGTGTGTGTGTTTGTGTGCCATTCTCAACACTGTTCCGTGGCGACATTGCAAATGGTTTGTGTGTGTGTTTTTCTGTGTGTATGTGTGCTGTTCTCAGCCCTGTGCCCTGATAACTGTGCAACCAGTTTGTGTGTGTGTGTGCGTTGTTCTCAGCCCTTTGCCCGGGTGAATGTGCCAAGGGTTTGTGTGTGTGTGTGTGTGTGTGTGTGTGTGTGCCGTTCTCAGCCCTGTGCCTGGTGACTGTGCAACCGGTGTGTGTGTGTGTGTGTGTGTGTGCTGTTCTCAGCCCTGTACCCTGGTGACAGTTCAACCGGTTTTTTTTTGTGTGTGTGTGTGTGCCATTCTCAGCCCTGTGCCCTGGCGACTGTGAAACCAGTGTGTGTGTGTGTGTATATGTGTGGGAGTGCTGATCTCAGCCCTGAGTGCTGGCAACTGTGAAACCGGTTTGTGTGCATGTGTGTGTGTGTGTGTGTGTGTGTGTGTGTGTGTGGGTGTGTGTGTGATGCTCTTCTCAGTACGGTGCTCTGGTGACTGTGAAACTGGTTTGTGTAAGTATGTTTGTGTGTCTGTGTGTTTGTCTGTGTATGTGTGACATTCTCAGCACTGTGCCCTGGCAATTGCACATCAGGTTTGTGTGTGTGTGTGAGTGTGTGCTGTTCTCAGGCCTGTGCCCTGGCAACTGTGCAAGAGGTTTGTGTGTGTGTGTGAATTCTCAGCCCTGGGCCCTGAAACTGTACAACCGGTTTGTGTCTGTGTGTGTAAGGGGATGTGTGCTGTTCTCAGCCCTGTGCGCTGGCACCTGTGCAACCTGTTTGTGTGTGTGTGTATGTATGTGTGGGAGTGCTGATCTGAGCCCTGTGCTCTGGAGACAGTGAAACCGGTTTGTGTGTGTGTGTGTTGTTCTCAGCCCTTTGCCCTGGTGAATGTACAACAGGTTTGTGTGTGTGTGTCTGTGTGTGTGCCATTCTCAGCCCTGTGCCCTGGCGATTGTGCAACCGGTTTGTTCGTGTGTGTGTGTGTGTGTGTGTGAGCGTGTGTGTGTGCCATTCTAAGTTCTGTGTCCTGGTGACTGTGCAACCCGTTTGTGTGTGTGTGTGTGAGTGTATGTGTTTGCCGTTCTCAGGCCTGTGCTTGGCGACTGTGCAATCAGTGTGTGTCTGTGTGTGTGTGTGCTGTCCTCAGCCCTGTGCCCTGGTGACTGTGCAACCGGTTTGTGTGTGTGTGTGTATGTGTGGGAGTGCTGATCTCATCCCTGTGCTCTGGCGACTGAGAAACCAGTTTGTGTGTGTGTGTGTTTGTGCTGTACATAGCCCTGTGCCCTGGCAATTGTGCAACCAGTTGGTGTCTGTGTGTGTGTGTGCTGTTCTCAGCCCTGTGCCCTGGCGACTGTGCGACTAATTTGTGTGTGTGTGCGTGCTGTTCTCAGGCTTCTGCCGTGGGGACTGTGAAACCGTTTTATGTATGTTTGTGTGTGTGTTGTATTCTCAGCCCTGTACCCTGGCGACTCAGAAACCAGTTTGTTTTCATGTGTGTGTCTGTGTGTCTGTGTGTGTGCGTGTGCTTTTCTAAGCCCTGTGCCCTTGAGACTGTGCAAGTGGTTTGTGTCTGTGTGTTTGTGTGTGTGCCATTCTCAGCTTTGTGCCCTGGCTACTGTGCAACCAGTTGTGTGTGTGTGTATGTATGTGTGCTGTTCTCAGCCCAGTACCCTTACAACTGTGCAACCGGTTTTTGGATGTGTGTGTGTGTGTTTGTGTGTGTGTGTGCTCTTCTAAGTCCCGTGCCCTTGCGACTGTGCACCTGGTTTGTGTCTATGTGTTTGTGTGTGTGCTGTTCTCTGCCTGGTCGCCTGGCTACTGTGCAGCCTGTTTGTGTGTGTGTGTATGTATGTGTGGGAGTGCTGATCTCAGCCCTGTGCTCTGGAGACAGTGAAACCGGTTTGTGTGTGTGTGTGTTGTTCTCAGCCCTTTGCCCTGGTGAATGTACAACAGGTTTGTCTGTGTGTGTCTGTGTGTGTGCCATTCTCAGCCCTGTGCCCTGGCGACTGTGCAACCGGTTTGTTCGTGTGTGTGTGTGTGTGTGTGTGTGAGCGTGTGTCTGCCATTCTAAGTTCTGTGTCCTGGTGACTGTGCAACCCGTTTGTGTGTGTGTGTGTGTGTGTGAGTGTATGTGTTTGCCGTTCTCAGGCCTGTGCTTGGCGACTGTGCAACCAGTGTGTGTCTGTGTGTGTGTGTGCTGTTCTCATCCCTGTACCCTGGTGACTGTGCAACCGGTTTGTGTGTGTGTGTGTGTATGTGTGGGAGTGCTGATCTCATCCCTGTGCTCTGGCGACTGAGAAACCAGTTTGTGTGTGTGTGTGTTTGTGCTGTACGTAGCCCTGGCGACTGTGCCACTAATTTGTGTGTATGTGCGTGCTGTTCTCAGGCTTCTGCCGTGGGGAATGTGAAACCGTTTTATGTATGTTTGTTTGTGTGTTCTATTCTCAGCCCTGTACCCTGGCGACTCAGAAACCAGTTTGCTTTCATGTGTGTGTGTCTGTGTGTCTGTGTTTGTGCGTGTGCTCTTCTAAGCCCTGTGCCCTTGAGACTGTGCAAGTGGTTTGTGTCTGTGTGTTTGTGTGTGTGCCATTCTCAGCTCTGTGCCCTGGCTACTGTGCAACCAGTTGTGTGTGTGTGTATGTATGTGTGCTGTTCTCAGCCCAGTACCCTTACAACTGTGCAACCGGTTTTTGGGTGTGTGTGTGCATGTGTGTGTGTGTGCTCTTCTAAGTCCCGTGCCCTTGCGACTGTGCAACTGGTTTGTGTGTGTGTATGTGTTGGAGTGCTGATCTCAGCCCTGTGCTCTGGTGAATGTGAAACTGGTTTGTGTATTTGTGTGTGTGTGTGTGTCCTGATCTCAGCCCTTTGCCATGGCGAATGTGCAACCAGTTTGTGTATGTGTGTGTGTGTGCTGTTCTCAGCCTTGTGCCCTAGAGAATCTGAAACCAGTTTGTGTGTGT
>NW_027219188.1:0-9252 GCF_027580195.1 Bos mutus
CTGACCACCTGACTCGCGTACGGTGATCACGTGGCTGGTGCGTTTCACTGATGCGTGCATCATACGGTGATCCGTGACTGAGAAGGCTCGATCACGTGACTATTACGTCAGTGATCCACGTGACGATCCATGCACTGATAACGTGACAACCATGGATATGTGCGGGAGGCAGGAGGGTTTCATTCTGGACAAGGTCATGAAGAATGAGGCTCGGCATACACAAATCACGGGATCGAGCCTCAAGTCCCACCGGATATTCTCGAGCCTCCCCCAAAAAACCAGAGTCTGCCTACTTTCTTGCTTTGTGCTCCTGCCTCTGATTTCACACAGGTTCTATCCCCACCTCCATCTCGCTCTCTCTGTCAGAGTTATTACAACTCCAATTCATAGGAGTTTCTGTCATTCTTCCCTTTACTTTCAGCCAGGTTCCATCTGGATCTCAGGACCCCTACATGCTTACTGGTATACCTGGGCTTCTAAGACCCACTCGAGAAGAGGTGTCTGGGGGTGAGGCACCTTCAAGCTATTTGAGAGAAGCGCCTGCCTTTCGTAAGTGGTGCAAAGTTCTTGTCTTGAGTTTGATTGGTCTTCGCGTAAACCATGCTACTCAGTCTCTTTCCCCACCCAATTTTCCTACTGAGGCTATCCTTATACTGTATTCTTGACATTTCTGGTTGCATATAAATTGTCCCTAGGCCATTTTTCCGCCGAATACCTGGATCAGCTGGGGCTGGTCCCGGCAAGGTGGCGCCCGAACAGGGACCTCAGGGCAATACTCAAAAGCTGAGCAGACACGAACCCGCAATCAGCAGGCAATAAGCATGGGCTCAGCAGTGGCGACTCATGCTGCTCAGCTGGCGTAATCAAGCAGATGACCAGGCAGGAATCACACGCTCGGCTGGCGGTGTCAAGCAGATGAGCCAGGAATCGCGCAGCTCAGCTGGTGTCATGCAGATGAGCGGCGAATCACGCAGCTCAGCAGGCCTGATCGTGACTCTGCAGGCACTGATCGTGGCTGATCAGTATAGATCACGTGACTGAGCATGCACTGATCGTGGCTATCATGCACTGATCGCGTGACTGCGCATGCACTGATGGCGTGGCTCATCAGGCAATGATCACATGGCTCATCATGCACTGATCAAGTGTTTCTCGGACAGTGATCTGTGACTGACGGCGCTGATCATGGGACTGTGCGCACTGATCACGTGGCTATCATGCACTGATCATGTGACTGCGCATGCACTGATAGCGTGGCTGATCAGCACTGATCCCGTGTTTATCGGGCAGTGATCAGTGACTGACAGGCGTTGATCATGGGACTGTACACGATCCCGTAGCTATCATGCACTGATCATGTGACTGCCCATGCACTGTGGCGTGGCTGATCGGGCACTGGCGTGTTTCTCAGGCGTGATCAGTGACTGACAGCGCTGATCATAGGACTGTGCGTACTGATCTCCTGGCTGATCAGGGCTGGCCACCTGACTCTCATGCAGTGATCCACGTGGCTGGTGTTCACTGATCACGTGTTTATCCTACGGTGATCACGTGACTGAGACTGACTGATCACGTGACTGTGCCATCAGTGATCACGTGGCTGATCATGCACTGATATGGTGACTGAGCATGCACTGATCATGTGCTGGGAGCGGTGAGGCATTCCCTCTGGACAAAGTCATGAGAAGGAGGCTCGGCATGCATAAATGCGGGATCAGGCCTCAGGAGTCCACCTGGATATTCTCGAGCATCTCCCCCAAAAAACCAGAGTCTGCCCACTTTCTTGCTTTTTACTCTCACCTCTGATTACACTGGGGTCTGTCCCAACCACCATCTCGCTCTCTCTGTCAAAGTTAACACAGCTCCAATTCATAAAGTTCCTTGTCATTCTTCCTTGAACTTCCAGCTGAGTTTCCATCTGGGCCTTGGAACCCTGGCGCTTACTAAGTATGCCTGGCCTGCTGGACCCACTCGGAAGGTGTCTAGAGTGAGCACCTTCCGCTCCTCGAGGGAGGGCGCCTGCGGGCCGTAAGTGGTGCAAACTTCTTGTCTTGAGTTTGATTGGTCTCCCGCGTAAACCAGCTAATCAGTCTCTTTTCTCCACCCGAATTTTCCTACTGGCTATCCTCATACTATTATTCTTGACATCTCTGATGAGCATATAAATATTCGCCTGGCCATCTCTCCTTGAATACCCTGGATCAGCTGGGGCTGTTCCCGGCAGGTGGCGCTCGAACAGGGACCTCTCAGGAGGCAATACTCAAGAGCTGAGCAAGGCACGAACCACGCAATCAGCAGGCAATAAGCATGGGGCTCAGCAGTGGCGAATCATGCTGCTCAGCTGGCAATAATCAAGCAGGTGACCAGGCAGGAATCACGCGGCTCAGCTGGCATTGTCAAGCAGATGAGGCGACAGGAATCACGCAGCTCAGCTGGCAATTGTCATGCAGATGAGCGGCGGGAATCACGCAGCTCAGCAGGCCTGATCACGTGAATCTGCAGGCATTGATCACGTGGCTGATAAGTACAGATCACGTTACTGAGCATGCACTGATCACGTGGCTATCATGCACTGATCCGTGACTGTGCATGCACTGATGGCGTGGCTGGTCAGGCACTGATCACATAGCTCATCATGCACTGATCACGTGTTTCTCAGGCAGTGATCAGTGACTGACAGGCGCTGATCATGGGACTGTACGCGCACTGATCACGTGGCTATCATGCACTGATCACGTGACTGCGCATGCACTGATAGCGTGGCTGATCGGGCACTGATCACGTGTTTATCAGGCGGTGATCAGTGACTGACAGGCGCTGATCATGGGACTGTACTGCGCACTGATCACGTGGCTGATCAGGCACTGATCACGTGACTGCACATGCACTGATGGCGTGGCTGATCGGGCACTGATCCCGTGTTTATCATACGGTGATCAAGTGACTGAGGCGCTGATCACGTGACTGTGCTGTCAGTCATCGCTTGGCTGATCATGCACTGATGTGTGACTGAGCATGCACTGATCATGGGCAGGGCCGGTGAGGCATTCCACTCTGGACAAGAGTCATGAGAAGGAGGCTCGGCATAGGAAAATGCGGGATCGAGCCTCAGGAGTCCACCTGGATATTTCGAGCATCCCCCCCAAAAAAACCAGAGTCTGCCTACTTTCTTGCTGTTGTCTCTCACCTCTGATTTCACTGGGTGCTGTCCACCACCTCCATCTCGCTCTCTCTATCAAAGAGTTAACACAGCTCAATTCATAAAGTTCCTTGGCATTCTTCCTTGAACTTCCAGCTGAGTCTGAGATCTGGGCGAACAGAACCCTGCAGCACTAATTATGCCTGGGCTGCTAAGACCCACTTGAGAAGGTGTCTAGGGTGGGGCACCTTCCGCTATTCGAGGCGCCTTCGGGCGCGTAAGTGGTGCAAAGTTCTTGTTTTGAAGTTTGATTGGTCTCCAGCGTAAACCAAGCTACTCAGTCTCTTTTCTCCACCGAATTTTCCTACTGAGCTCTCCTCATGCTCTTATTCTTGACATCTCTGATGAGCATATAAATCGTCATGCCAAGGCCATCTGTCCTTGAATACCTGGATCAGCTAGGGCTGGTCCCCGGCAGGTGGCGCCGAACAGGGACCTCAGGGGCAATACTCAAAGAGCTGAGCAGCGGGCGAACTTCGCAATCAGCAGGCAATAAGCATGGGGCTCAGCTGTGACCGAATCATGCTGCTCAACTGGCAATAATCAAGCAGGTGACCAGGCAGGAATCACGCGGCTCGGCTGGCGGTGTCAAGCAGATGAGCCGGCAGGAATCACGCAGCTCAGCAGGCCTGATCACGTGACTCTGCGGGCACTGATCACGTGGCTGATCAAGTAGAATCGTGACTGAGCTTGCACTGATCGCGTGGCTATCATGCACTGATACCGTGACTGCGCATGCACTGATGGCGTGGCTTATCAGGCACTGACAGCATGGCTCATCATGCACTGATCACGTGTTTCTCAGGCAGTGATCGGTGACTGACAGGCGCTGATCATGGGACTGTGCACCCACTGATCACGTGGCTATCATGCACTGATCAGGTGACTGTGCATGCACGATGGCGTGGCTGATCGGGCACTGATCGCGTGTTTATCGGCGTGATCAGTGACTGCGACGCTGATCATGGGACTGTACGCACTGATCACCTGGCTGATCAGGCGGCCACCTGACTGCGCGTGCAGTGATCGCGTGGCTGGTGCGTTCACTGATCACGTGTTTATCATACGGTGATCACGTGACTGAGGCTCTGATCACGTGACTGTGCCGTCAGTGATCACGTGACTGATCAGGCACTGATATCGTGACTGACCATGCACGGATCATGTGCGGGAGGCGGGAGGCTTTCCATTCTGGACAAGGTCATGAGAATGAGGCTCGGCATACGCAAATGCGGGATCGAGCCTCAGGGGTCCACCGGATATTCTCGAGACATCTCCCCCAAAAAACCAGAGTCTGCCTACTTTCTTGCTTTGTGCTCTCACCTCTGATTTCACTGGGTTCTATCCCCCACCTCCCATCTCGCTCTCTCTGTCAGAGTTAACTTACAGCTCCAATTCATAAAGTTCCTTGTCATTCTTCCCTTTAACTTCCAGCTGAGTTTCCATCTGGATCTGGGACCCACCATGCTTACTAATTATGCCTGGGCTTCTAAGACCCACTCGAGAAGGTGTCTGGGTGAAGCACCTTCGCTATTCGAAGAGCGCCTGCAACCTATGTAAATGGTGCAAAGTTCTTGTCTTGAAGATTTGATTGGTCTCCTCGTAAACCCTGCTCTCAGTCTCTTTTCTCACGAATTTTCCTACTGGGCTATCCTTATACTATTATTCTTGACATTTCTGATTAGCATATAAATTGTCCCTAGGCCATTTTTCCCTTGAATACCCTGGATCAGCTGGGGCTGGTCCCGGCAGGTGGCGCCGAACAGTGACCTCAGGAGGCAATACTCAAGAGCTGAGCGAACCGCGAACCCATGCAATTCAGCAGGCAATAAGCATGGGCTCAGCGGTGACGACTCATGCTGCTCGCTGGCAATAATCAAGCAGGTGACCAGGCAGGAATCACACAGCTCAGCTGGCAATTGTCAAGCAGATGAGCCGACAGGAATCCCAGCTCAGCTGGCGGTGTCATGCAGATGAGCGGCGGGAATCACGCAGCTCAGCAGGCCTGATCACGTGACTCTGCAGGCACTGATCACGTGGCTGATCAAGTATAGATCGCGTGACTGAGCATGCACTGATCACGTGGCTATCATGCACTGATCACGTGACTGCGCATGCACTGATGACGTGGCTCATCAGGCAATGATCACATGGCTCATCATGCACTGATCAGGTGTTTCTCAGACAGTGATCTGTGACTGACAGGCGCTGATCATGGGACTGTGCAATGATCGCGTGGCTATCATGCACTGATCATGTGACTGCGCATGCACTGATGGCGTGGCTGATCAGGCACTGATCGTGTTTTATCAGGCAGTGATCGGTGACTGACAGGCGTTGATCATGGGACTGTTCGCGCCCTGATCACGTGGCTATCATGCACTGATCATGTGACTGCCCATGCACTGATAGCGTGGCTGATCAGCACACTGATCACGTGTTTCTCGAGCAGTGATCAGTGACTGACAGGCGCGTGATCATGGGACTGTGCGTACTGATCTCTGGCTGATCAGGAACTGCCACCTGACTTCTCATACGTGATCACGTGGCTGGTCGTTCACTGATCGCGTGTTTATCACGGTGATCACGTGACTGAGAGTGACTGATCACGTGACTGTGCCATCAGTGATCACGTGGCTGATCATGCACTGATATGGTGACTGAGCATGCACTGATCATGTGCACAGGGCAGTGGGCATTCCACTCTGGACAAGGTCATGAGGAAGGAGGCTCGGCATACGGAAATGCGGGATCCAGGCCTCAGGAGTCCCACCTGGATATTCTCGAGCATCTCCCCCAAAAAACCCCAGAGTCTGCCCCTGTTCTTTTTGCTCTCACCTCTGATTACACTGGGGTCTGTCCCCCAACCACCATCTAGCTCTCTCTGTCAAAGGTTAACACAGCTCCAATTCATAAAGTTCCTTGTCATTTCTTCCTTGAACTTCCAGCTGAGTTTCCATCTGGGCCTTTGGAACCCACCCAGCTTACTAGTATGCCTGGCCTGCTAAGACCCCACTCGAGAAGGTGTCTAAAGTGAGGCACCTTCCCGCTCGAGAGGGGCACCCGGCGCCCGTAAGTGGTGCAAACTTCTTGTCTTGAAGATTTGATTGGTCTCCCGCGTAAACCAAGCTAATCAGTCTCTTTTTCTCACGAATTTTCCTACTGAGCTATCCTCATACTATTATTCTTGACATCTCTGATGAGCATATAAATATTCGCCTAGGCCATCTCTCCTTGAATACCCTGGATCAGCTGGGGCTGTTCCCGGCAGGTGGCGCTCGAACAGGGACCTCAGGGAGGCAATACTCAAAAGCTGAAGACAGCGAACCACGCAATCAGCAGGCAATAAGCATGGAGCTCAGCGGTGACGAATCATGCTGCTCAACTGGCAATAATCAAGCAGGTGACCAGGCAGGAATCACGCAGCTCAGCTGGCATTGTCAAGCAGATGGCGACAGGAATCTTGCAGCTCAGCTGGCGGTGTCATGCAGATGAGCCGGCAGAATCACGCAGCTCAGCAGGCCCTGATCACGTGAATCTGCAGGCATTGATCACGTGGCTGATCAAGTACGAATCGCGTTACTGAGCATGCACTGATCACGTGGCTATCATGCACTGAGTCGCGTGACTGTGCATGCACTGATAGCGTGGCTGGTCAGGCACTGATCACATGGCTCATCATGCACTGATCACGTGTTTCTCAGGCAGTGATCAGTGACGACAAGCGCTGATCGTAGGACTGTCTGCGCGCTGATCGCGTGGCTATCGTACTGATCCGTGACTGCGCATGCACTGATGGCGTGGCTGATGGGGCACTGATCACGTATTTATCGGGCAGTGATCAGTGACGGCAAGCGGTCATCGGGACTGTACACGCACTGATCGCGTGGCTATCATGCACTGATCACGTGACTGCACATGCACTGTGATCGTGGCTGATCGTTCACTGATCCACGTGTTTATCACTCGGTGATCAAGTGACTGAAAGCGCGCCAATCACGTAACTGTGCTGTCAGTCATCACGTAGCTGATCATGCACAATAGCCCGTGACTGAGCATGCACTGATCATGATGCAGGAGCGGTGAGGCATTCACTCTGGACAAAGGTCATGAGAAGGAGGCTCGGCATGAAAATGCGGGATCGAGCCTCAAGTCCACCTGGATATTCTCGGGCATCTCCCCCAAAAAACCAGAGTCTGCCTACTTTCTTGCTTTGTGCTCTCTCTGAGTTTCACTGGGTGCTGTCCCCACCACCTCATCTCGCTCTCTCTATCAAAGTGTTAACACAGCTCAATTCATCAAGTTCCTTGTCATTTCTTCCCTTGAACTTCCAGCTGAGTCTGAATCTGGGCTGGAGACCCCTGCACTTACTAATTATGCCTGGGCTGCTAAGACCCACTTGAGAAGGTGTCTAGGGGTGAGGCACCTTCACGCTGTCCGAAGGGCGCCTTGAGACAGCGTAAGTGGTGCAAAGTTCTTGTTTTGAAGTTTGAGTTGGTCTCCGTAAAACCAGCTGCTCAGATCTCTTTCTCCACCAGGTATTTTCCTACTGGCTATCCTTTTTCTTATTCTTGACATCTCTGTAGGCATATCTTGCGTGCACGCCAAGGTATCTGTCCTGTGAATACCCTGGATCAGGCTAAGGCTGGTCCCGGCAAGTAGCGCCCGAACAGGGACCTCGGGGGGCAATACTCAAGAGCTGAGCTGACTGAGACCCGCCAATCAGCAGGCAGCATGGGCTCAGCTGACAAATCATGCTGCTCAACTGGCAATAATCAAGCGGGTGACCAGGCAGGAATCCCGCGCAGCTCAGCTGGCAATTGTCAAGCAGATGAGCGCGAGGGAATCACGCAGCTCAGCTGGGCCTCACGCGTGACTCTGCAGGCGCTGATCACGTGGCTGATCAAGTAGAGCGTGGTGCGCTTGAGCACAGTCACGCGTGGATATCATGCGCTGATCTCGTGACTGCGCGCATGCACTATAGCGTGGCTTATCAGGCACTGACAACATGGCTCATCATGCACTGATCACGTGTTTCTCGGCAGTGATCCCAGTGACTGACTGGCGCTGATCATGGGCTGTGCACCCACTGATCACGTGGCTATCATGCACTGATCAGGTGACTGTGCATGCACGAATGGCGTGGCTGATCGGGCACTGATCCGTGTTTATCAGGCGTGATCGGTGACCCCGACGGCTGATCATGTGCAGGACTAATACGCGCACTGATCACCTGGCTGATCAGAGCAGCCACCTGACTGCGCATGCAGTGATCACGTGGCTGGTCGTTCCTGTGATCGCGTGTTTATGTACGGTGATCACGTGACTGAAGCTCCTGATCACGTGACTGTGCCGTCAATGATCACGTGACTGATCATGCACTGATAAGTGACTGACCATACACGGATCATGTGCGGGAGGCGGGAGGTTTCATTCTGGACAAAGGTCATAAGGAATGAGGCTCGGCATACACAAATCTGAGATCGAGCCTCAGGAGTCCACGGATGATACCGACATCTCCCCCCAAAAAAAACCCGAGGTCTGCCTGCTTTCTTGCTTTGTGCTCTCCTCCTGATTTCACTGGGTTCTATCCCCCTCCATCTCAACTCTCTCTGTCAAGAGTTAACACAGCTCATTCTTAAAGTTTCCTTGTCATTCTTTGCCTGTTTAGCTGAGTTTCCCATCTGGATCCTTGAGACCCCTGTGCTTACTAATTGTACACCAGGCTACAAGACCCACTCGAGAAGGTGTCTAGGGTGAGGCACCTTCGCCCTATTAGAGAGGGTGCCTCGGCTATGTAAATGGGTGCAAAGTTCTTGTCTGAAGTTTGATTGGTCTCTCGTAAACCATGCTACTCAGTCTCTTTTCTCCACGAATACACCTGCACAGCTGCTCTTATACTATTATTCTTGACATTTCTGATTGCATATAGAATTGTCCCCTAGGCCATTTTTCCTTCGAATACCCTGGATCAGCTGGGGCTGGTCCCGAAAAAGATGGCCTTGAACAGTGACCTCCGAGGCAATACTCAAGGCGAGCAGACGAACCATGCA
>NW_027219189.1:0-6242 GCF_027580195.1 Bos mutus
GAAGCTGATCATACACTGATCACGTGACTGTGCATGCACTGATCACGTGGCTGAACATGCAATGATTACGTTGCTGATCATGCACTGTTCACGTGGTTGATCATGCACTGATCCCGTGGGAGATCATGCACTGATCACGTGGCTGATCATACACTGATCACGTGGCTATCATGCACCTGATCACGCGGCCTATCACGCCACTGACCATTGACCGATCATGCACCGATCACGTGACTGATCATGCGAAAGATCACATGGCTGATCATGCACTTATCACGTGACTGATCACGCACTCACCACTGCCTGATCATGCATGATCATTTAGACTGCATCATGCACTGATCACGTGGCTGATCATGCACACTATCACGGGACTGTGCATGCACTGATCACCTGGCTGATCAGCGCACTGATCACGTGACCGTCATCATGCACTGATCACTTTGGCTGATCATGCACTGGTCATGTGCTGTGACTGATCACGCACTGATCACGTGGCTGATCATACACTGATCGCAGGCTGATCGTGCACTGATCCGTGCCTGACTGCGCACTGATCGCGAGACTGCACATGCACTGATCACGTGGCTGATCATGCACTGATCACGTGTCATCATGCACCGATCACGATGCTGATCATGCACAGATCACTTGCTGATCATACACTGGTCACGCGTGACTGATCATGCACTGATCACATGCCTGATCATGCACTGATCAATGCACGATCATGCAATCTTCACGAAGCTGATCATACACCGATCACGTGACTGTGCATGCACTGATCACGGCTGATCATGCGCGTCACGAGTCGTTCTTCCGCTGACATGCCTGATCACGTGGTGATCACTGAATCAATCGCGGTGGCGATCATGCACTATTAACGTGACTGTGCATGCACACAATCACGTGACAACATGATCACGGCTCACGGGCGATCATGCACCTGTTCTCCTGATTGATCATATTACGATCACGTGCTTTGATCATGCACTCTTTCACGGCTCATCATGCACTGGTCACGATGCTGATCATGCACTCGATCACGTGATCTGATTACTACACTGATCACGTGACTGTGCATGCACTGAGCACGTGGCTGAACATGCAATGATCACGTTGCTGATCATGCACTGTTCACGTGGCTGATCATGCACTGATCCGGTGGGAGATCATGCACTGATCACGTGGCTGATCATGCACTGTTCACGTGCCGCGATCATGCACTGATCGCATGCACTGACCATGCTTTGATCACTGTCGCGATCATACACTGATCACGTGACTGTGCATGCACGTCGATCACGTGCTGAACATGCAATGATCACGTGGCTGATGATGCACTGTTTACGTGGCTGATCATGCACTGGTCACGCAGCGACCATGCACTGATCAACTGGCTGATCACCGTTCCCATGGCTATCATGCACTGTTCCCATGGCTCATCATGCACTGATCACGTGACTGATCATGCCGTCATCACTGGTTGATGATACACCGATCACGCGGCTGATCATGCGACTGGTCACGTGATTCATCATGCACTGATCCGCGTGAATGAAGCATGCACTGATTCGTGGCTGCCATCATGCACTCCTATCCATGGCTCATCATGCACCTGATCACGTGACCTGTCATGCACATATAACGTCGCTGATCATGCACTGATCACTTGGCTGATCTTACACCGGTCAGGTGACTGATCATGCACTGATCGCGTGGTTAATCGCACTGATCACGTGACCGATCATGCACCGATTGCGCAGCTGATCATACACCGATCACGTGACTGCACATGCACTGATCACGAGCTGATCATGCACTGATCACGCGGCTGATCTGCCTGATCACTAGTTGATCATACACTGATCACTTGACTGCATGCACTGACTACATATTTGATCATGCAATGATCACGTGGTTGATGATGCACTGATCACGTATTTTGATCATGCACTGGTCACGAAGCCATGCACCGATCACGTGGCTATTATGCACTGTTCATGCGGCTGATCGCACTGCTCCCATGGCTCATCATGCACTGATCAGGTGTCTGATCTGCCAGGTCACATTGCTGATAGTACACTGATCACGTAGCTGATCATGCACTGTTCGCGTGGCTCATCATGCACTGATCACACGCCGATGAAGTGCTGATCACGCGACTGATCATGCACTGATCACGCGCCTGATCATGCACTGATCACGTGCTATCATGCACATATAACATCGCTGATCATGCACTGATCGCGTGCTGATCATGCACTGATCCGTGGCGGATCATGCACCGATCACCTGGCTGATCTTCCACTAATCAGAGCCGTACATGCACCGATTACGCACCGGATCATACACTGATCACGCAGACTGCACATGCACTGAACGTGGCTGATCATGCACTGATCACGTGGCTCATCATGCCTGATCCGATCATGCCGATCATCACTGACACGTCGTGACTGTGCATGCACTGATTACGTTGCTGATCTTGCACCGTTCATGTGGCTGATCATGCACGCTGATCCGTGGTTGATCATACACTGATCACGTGGCTGATCATGAACTAATCACGGCTGATCATACACTGATCACGTGGCTGATCATGCACTGATCACGTGGCTGAAAATGCACTGATCACGTGGCTGATCTTTGCACTGATCGCGTGCTGATCACACACTGATCGAGGCTGATCACGCACTCATGCGTAGCTATCATACACTGATCACATTAAGCTGATCATTTACTGATCACATGGCTCTCATGCACTGTTCACCCGCAGCTCAAAATGCACTGATCACGTGGCTGAAAATACGCAAATCCGTGACTATCATTCGCCGTCCGCTGATCTTTTTTAATAATCTTGACTGATCTTTCAATTGGCGTACTGATAATAAGACTTCCACGTTACTGACCGGGCACTGATCACGAAGCTGATCATACACTGTTCACGTGGCTCATCATACCTGATACGACGCGCTGATCCATACGCTGATCACGAGACAGTCGCCGCGCGCGTCACGTGGCTGATTGTAATGTTCAAGTGGCTGTGCATGCACCGATCCAAAACTGATCATGCACTTATCACGTGACTGATCGCACGGTCATCGTGGCTAGCTGAACTGATCACATGGCTGACCATCGTAGCTGATCGCGAAGCTGATCATATACGATCCGTGTGAATCTTACCTGATCCTGCCTGATCATGCGGTGATCACGTAGACTGATCACGCAATGATCGTGGCTGATCATGAACTAATCATGTGGCTGATCATGCACTGATCGCGTGGCTGATCATACACTGATCACCGTGACTGAAAATACGGTCATCACGTGGCTGAAAATGCACTGATCGTGGCTGATCATGCACTGATCAGAGGCTGAATATACACTCATGGCGTGACTGATCATGCACTGATCACGTGGCTGTAGTGCGCTGATCACGTGCCTGATCATGCACTGTTTGCTCATCGGCTGATCATGCAGCTGATCATCGCGCCGCAGAACTATCATGCACTGATCACGTGGCTGAACGTATGCAATATTCCATGGCTCATCTGCACTGATCACGTGACCGGAGTCATGCAGGAGTCACAGTGGCTATCATGCACTGATCAAAGTAGCGATCATACACCTGGATCACGTTGCTGCTCATACAATCCGTGGCTATCATGCGCGGTGCGAGTCTATCGTGCACTGATCACGTATTGCGCTTGAACTGATCACGTTCCTGTTCGCCGCACTGTTCGCGTGGCTATCATGCGCTGATCAGGTGGCTGACCAGCCTTTGATCACTGACTGATTAATACAGCGATTGTGTAGCTGTCGCGCACTGATCACGCTATTTCTGCGTGCCATGGATCGTGACTGATCATGCATTGATCTGCGTGGATATCATGCACTGATCCGTGGCTAATCATGCGACGATCGCGTAACTGCACAGTGCAATGATCGCCCAGGCTGATCGTACTGATCGCCAGCGACTTTGCGCCGCAGTGATCCGCGTGGCTGATCATGCACTGATCCGCGTGGCTGATCATACACTGATCCGTGGCTGATAATGCACTGATCACGTGGCTTATCGTCACCCGAGACTGCATGCAGTGATTCGTGAGTGATCATGCACTGATCCGTGGCTGATCGCACTGATCACGTGGCTAATCATGCACTGATCACGTGGCTGATCATGCACTGATCACGTGACTCTGCATGCACCCATCCGTGGCTGATCATGCGCTGATCGCGTGGCTATCATTCACTGATCGCGTGGCTGATCATGCACTGATCGTGACTGATCATACACTGATCACGTGACTGATCATGCACTCTTCGCGTGGCTGATCATTCACTGATCGTGGCTGATCATGCACTGATCACGTGGCTGATCATGCACTGATCACATGGCTGATCATGCACTGATCACGTGCCTGATCATACACTGATCACGTGACTGATCATGCACTCTTCACGTGCCTGATCATGCACTGATCACGTGGCTGATCATGCACTGATCACGTGACTGTGCATGCACTGATCACGTGCCTGAACATGCAATGATCACGTGGCTGATCATGCGCGTCATCACGTGCCTGATCATGCACTGATCACGTGGACTGATCATGCATGGATCATGTGACTGGCCGTGCACTGATCACGAGGACTGTCATGCATGATCACGTGACTGATTATACACTGATCACGTGTCTGATCATGCACTGATCACATTGCTGATCATGCACTGATTCACGGCTCATCATGCACAGATCACGCGGCCTGATCATGCACTGATCACTGACTGATCTGCGCACTGATCACGTGGCTGATCATGCACTGATCATGTGACTGTGCATGCACTGATCGTGGTGATGATCATGCACTGATCCGATGGCTGATCATGCATCACGCGCCTGATCATGCACCATCACGTGGCTGATCATGCACTGATCACCTGCCTGATCTTGCACACTGATCACGGCGGCTCATCTGGCACCGATCACGTGCCTGATCATGCCACTAATCACGGCTGATCATGCACTAATCACGTGGCTGATCATGCACTGATCACGTGGCTTTGATCATGCATTCTTCACGTGGTTGATCATGCACTGATCAAATATTTGATCATGCACTTATCACGGTGCCTGATCATACACCGATCACGTGACTGATCGTGCACTGATCACGTGGGAGATCATGAACTGATTGTGCAAGGTGGATCATACACTGATCACCTGACTGTATGCACTGATCACGTGCTGATGCATGCACTGATCACGTGGGTGATCTTTCACTTTCACATTGGCCTGATCATGCACAGATCACGTGCCTGATAATACATTGATCGCGTGGCATTACATGCAGTCATCACCAGCCTGATCATACACTGATCCACACTACTGATAATGCACCGAACACCTGCCTGAAAATACACTGATCACGCGGCTGATCTTGAACTCTTCACGTGCCTGATCGTACACTGATCACGTGGCTGACCATGCACTGATCACAATGCTGATCATTCACTGATCACCCGCTGATCGCGGCGATCACGAGGTTATTCACTGATCATTGTGGCTGCACACAGCACTGATCACGTGGTTGATCATGCACTGATCATGAAGCTGAAAATGCACTGATCACGTGGCTGACATGAACTGATCATGTGGCTGATCATACACTGATCACGTATTGATCATGCACTGATCACAAGGCTTATTATACACTGATCATGAGACTGCACATGCACTGATCACGCGCTGATCATGCACTGATCACGCACTGATCATGCATCTGATCACGCGCTGTGCATGCACTGATCACGTGGCTGATGTTCCACTGATCACGTGGCTGATCATGCACCAATCACGTGGCTGATCGTGCACTGATCACGGGCTGATCATTCACTGATCACCAGACTCACATGCACTGATCACTGGCTGGATCATACACTGATCACATTACTGATAATGCATCGAACACGTGACTGATCATGCACTGATCACATGGCCGATCATGCACTGGAAACGTGACTGATCATACACTGATGGCTGATCATGCACTGATCACCTGGCTGATCATGCACTGATAACGTAGCTGATCATACACTGATTACGTGACTGATCATGCACTCTTCACGTGCCTGATCATGCACTGATGACTTGGCTGAACATGCACTGATCACGAAGCTGATCATACACTGATCACGTGACTGTGCATGCACTGATCACCTGGCTGAACATGCAATG
>NW_027219190.1:0-7905 GCF_027580195.1 Bos mutus
CGTGGTCAGTGTATGATCAGCTTCGTGATCAGTGCATATTCAGCCACGTGATCAGGGCATGATCAGGCACGTGATCAGTGAATGATCAGCCACGTGATCAGTGCATGAAAAGGCACGTGATCAGTGACTGAGAGCCACGTGACCAGTATATAATTAATCAGTGCATGATCATCCACGTGATCAGTGCATGCACAGTCAAGTGATCAGTGCCTGCAGTCACGTGATCAGTATAAGATCAGCTTCGTGATCAGAGTATGATCAGCCACGTGGTCAGTGCATGATCAGCCACGTGATCAGAGTATGATCAGCCACGTGATCAGTGTATGATCAGCCATGTGATCAGTGCATGATCCGCAACGTGATTAGTGCATGATCAGGCACGTGATCAGTGTATGAGCAGCCACGTGATCAGTTCATTATCAGCCACGTGATCAGTGCATGATCAGCCACGTGATCAGTGCATGATCAGTCGCGTGATCAGTGTATAATCAGCGCGTGATCAGTGCATGATCAGCCACGTGTTCAGTGCATGATCAGGCACGTGATCAGTGCATGATCAGTCACGTGATCAGTATGATCATCAGCATCGTGATCAGTGCGTGATCAGATCCACGTGATCAGTGCATGATCAGGCACGTGATCAGTGCATGATCAGCCACGTGATCAGTGCATGATCAGCCACGTGATCAGTGCATGATCAGCCACGTGATCAGTGCATGATCAGCCACGTGATCAGTGCATGATCAGCCACGTGATCAGTGCATGATCAGCCACGTGATCAGTGTGCATGATCAGCCACGTGATCAGTGCATGATCAGCACGCGTGATCAGTGCGTGATCAGTCACGTGATCAGTGCATGATCAGACGTCGTGATCAGTGCATGATCAGCCACGTGATCAGTGCATGATCAGCCACGTGATCAGTGCATGATCAGCTCACGTGATCAGTGCATGATCAGTCGCGTGATCAGTGCATGATCAGCCACGTGATCAGTGCATGATCAGCCACGTGATCAGTGCATGATCAGCCACGTGATCAGTGCATGATCAGTCACGTGATCAGTGCATGATCAGCCACGTGATCAGTGCATGATCATGACGTGATCAGTGCGTGATCACGTGATCAGTGATCAGCCACGTGATCAGTGCATGATCAGCCACGTGATCAGTGCATGATCAGTCACGTGATCAGTGCATGATCAGCCACGTGATCAGTGCATGATCAGCCGCGTGATCAGTGCATGATCAGCCACGTGATCAGTGCATGATCAGTCACGTGATCAGTGCATGATCAGCCACGTGATCAGTGCATGATCAGCCCGTGATCAGTGCATGATCAGCCACGTGATCAGTGCATGATCAGCCACGTGATCAGTGCATGATCAGCCACGTGATCAGTGCATGATCAGCCGCGTGATCAGTGCATGATCAGCCACGTGATCAGTGCATGATCATCCCACGTGATCAGTGCATGATCAATCACGTGATCAGTGCATGATCAGTCACGTGATCAGTGCATGATCAGCCACGTGATCAGTGCATGATCAGTCACGTGATCAGTGCATGATCAGATCACGTGATCAGTGCATGATCAGCCACGTGATCAGTGCATGATCAGTCACGTGATCAGTGCATGATCAGCCACGTGATCAGTGCATGATCAGCCACGTGATCAGTGCATGATCAGCCACGTGATCAGTGCATGATCAGTGCGTGATCAGTGCATGATCAGTCACGTGATCAGTGCATGATCAGCCACGTGATCAGTGCATGATCAGCCACGTGATCAGTGCATGATCAGTCCGCGTGATCAGTGCATGATCAGCCACGTGATCAGTGCATGATCAGCCACGTGATCAGTGCATGATCCGCGTGATCAGTGCATGATCAGCCACGTGATCAGTGCATGATCAGCCACGTGATGAGTCAGTGCGTGATCAGTGCATGATCAGCCGCGTGATCAGTGCATGATCAGCCACGTGATCAGTGCATGATCAGCCACGTGATCAGTGCATGATCAGCCACGTGATCAGTGCATGATCAGCCACGTGATCAGTGCATGATCAGTCACGTGATCAGTGCATGATCAGCCACGTGATCAGTGCATGATCAGCCCGTGATCAGTGCATGATCAGCCGCGTGATCAGTGCATGATCAGCCGCGTGATCAGTGCATGATCAGCCACGTGATCAGTGCATGATCAGCCGCGTGATCAGTGCATGATCAGCCACGTGATCAGTGCATGATCAGCCACGTGATCAGTGCATGATCAGCCACGTGATCAGTGCATGATCAGCCACGTGATCAGTGCATGATCAGTGCATTCAGTCGTGATCAGTGCATGATCAGCCGCGTGATCAGTGCATGATCAGCCACGTGATCAGTGCATGATCAGCCACGTGATCAGTGCATGATCAGTCACGTGATCAGTGCATGATCAGCCACGTGATCAGTGCATGATCAGCCACGTGATCAGTGCATGATCAGCCACGTGATCAGTGCATGATCAGCCACGTGATCAGTGCATGATCAGCCACGTGATCAGTGCATGATCAGCCGCGTGATCAGTGCATGATCAGTCACGTGATCAGTGCATGATCAGCCACGTGATCAGTGCATGATCAGCCACGTGATCAGTGCATGATCAGCCGCGTGATCAGTGCATGATCAGCCACGTGATCAGTGTATGATCAGATCAGTGCATGTCAGTGCAGTGAATGTCAGATCAGCCGTGATCAGTGCATGATCAGCCACGTGATCAGTGCATGATCAGTCACGTGATCAGTGTATGATCAGCCACGTGATCAGTGCATGATCAGCCACGTGATCAGTGCATGATCAGCCACGTGATCAGTGCATGATCAGTCACGTGATCAGTGCATGATCAGCCGCGTGATCAGTGCATGATCAGCCACGTGATCAGTGCATGACCAGTCACGTGATCAGTGCATGATCAGCCACGTGATCAGTGCATGATCAGGCTGCGTGATCAGTGCATGATCAGTCACGTGATCAGTGTATGATCAGCCACGTGATCAGTGCATGATTGCCACGTGATCAGTGTGTGATCACGTGATCAGCCACGTGATCAGTGCATGATCAGCCACGTGATCAGTGCATGATCAGATCACGTGATCAGTGCATGATCAGCCAGCGTGATCAGTGCATGATCAGCCACGTGATCAGTGCATGATCAATCACGTGATCAGTGTATGATCAGCCACGTGATCAGTGCATGATCAGTCACGTGATCAGTGCATGATCAGCCACGTGATCAGTGCATGATCAGTCACGTGATCAGTGCATGATCAGCCACGTGATCAGTGCATGATCAGCCACGTGATCAGTGCATGATCAGTTACGTGATCAGTGCATGATCAGTCACGTGATCAGTGCATGATCAGCCACGTGATCAGTGCATGATCAGTCACGTGATCAGTGCATGATCAGGCACGTGATCAGTGCATGATCAGTCACGTGATCAGTGCATGATCAGCCACGTGATCAGGTGCATGATCAGCCACGTGATCAGTGCATGATCAGCCACGTGATCAGTGCATGTACGTGATCAGTGCGTGATCAGTGCGTGATCAGTGCCACGTGATCAGTGATCATGATCAGCCGCGTGATCAGTGCATGATCAGGCACGTGATCAGTGCATGATCAGTCACGTGATCAGTGCATGATCAGCCCGTGATCAGTGCATGATCAGCCACGTGATCAGTCATGTTCATGATCAGATCACGTGATCAGTGCATGATCAGTCACGTGATCAGTGCATGATCAGCCACGTGATCAGTGCATGATCAGCCGCGTGATCAGTGCATGATCAGGCGCGTGATCAGTGCATGATCAGTCACGTGATCAGTGCATGATCAGCCACGTGATCAGTGCATGATGATCACGTGATCAGTGATGAGCCATGTGATCAGTGCATGATCAGCCACGTGATCAGTGCATGATCAGCCACGTGATCAGTGCATGATCAGCCACGTGATCAGTGCATGATCAGCCACGTGATCAGTGCATGATCAGTCCGCGTGATCAGTGCATGATCAGTCCGTGATCAGTGCATGATCAGCCACGTGATCAGTGCATGATCAGTCACGTGATCAGTGAATGATCAGCCACGTGATCAGTGCATGATCAGCCGCGTGATCAGTGCATGATCAGCCACGTGATCAGTGCATGATCAGCCACGTGATCAGTGCATGATCAGCCACGTGATCAGTGCATGATCAGCGTGTGATCAGTGCGTGATCAGTGTCATGATCAGCCACGTGATCAGTGCATGATCAGCCCCGTGATCCATGCGTGATCAGTGCATGATCACGTGATCAGTGCATGATCAGGCGCGTGATCAGTGCATGATCAATCACGTGATCAGTATATGATCAGCCACGTGATCAGTGCATGATCAGCCACGTGATCAGTGCATGATCAGTCACGTGATCAGTGCATGATCAGCCCGTGATCAGTGCATGATCAGCCACGTGATCAGTGCATGATCAGCCACGTGATCAGTGCATGATCAGCCACGTGATCAGTGCATGATCAGGCTCGTGATCAGTGCATGATCAGTCACGTGATCAGTGTATGATCAGCCACGTGATCAGTGCATGATTGCCACGTGATCAGTGCATGATCAGTCACGTGATCAGTGTATGATCAGCCGCGTGATCAGTGCATGATCAGCCACGTGATCAGTGCATGATCAGCCACGTGATCAGTGCATGATCATCACGTGATCAGTGTATGTTCAGCCACGTCATCAGTGCATGTGCAGATCACGTGATCAGTGCATGATCAGCACGTGATCAGTGCATGATCAGTCACACGTGATCAGTGCATGATCAGCCACGTGATCAGTGCATGATCAGCCACGTGATCAGTGCATGATCAGTCACGTGATCAGTGCATGATCAGTCCGCGTGATCAGTGCATGATCACGTGATCACGTGATCAGTGCATGATCAATCACGTGATCTGTGCATGATCACGTGATCAGTGTATGATCAGCCACGTGATCAGTGCATGATCAGCCGTGATCAGTGATCAGTGCATGATCAGTCAGGTGATGAGTGCATGATCAGCCACGTGATCAGTGCATGATCAGTCACGTGATCAGTTTATGTCAGCCCGTGATCAGTGTGCATGATCAGCCACGTGATCAGTGCATGATCAGCCGCGTGATCAGTGCATGATCAGTCACGTGATCAGTGCATATGATCAGCCACGTGATAGGGCATGATCAGCCACGTGATCTGTTCATGATCAGCCACGTGATCAGTGCATGATGAGGCAGCCGCGTGATCAGTGCATGATCAGCCAACGTGATCAGTGCATGCACAATCCGTGATCAGTGTATGATCAGCTTCGTGATCAGTGCATATTCAGCCACGTGATCAGTGCATGATCAGCCGTGATCAGTGCATGATCAGCCACGTGATCAGTATATAACGTGATCAGTGCATGATCAGCCACGTGATCAGTGCATGATCAGTCACGTGATCAGTGCATGCAGTCACGTGATCAGTATAAGATCAGCCCGTGATCAGTGTATGGTCAGCCACGTGGTCAGTGCATGATCAGCCACGTGATCAGTGTATGATCAGCCACGTGATCAGTGTATGATCAGCCATGTTGATCAGTGCATGATCTGCAGCGTGATCAGTGCATGATCAGGCACGTGATCAGTGCATGATCGAACACGTGATCAGTGCATGATCAGCTAGGTGATCAGTGCATGATCAGCCACGTGATCAGTGCATGATCAGTCACGTGTTCAATGTATGGTCAGCCAGGTGATCAGTGCATGATCAGCCACGTGATCAGTGCATGATCAGCCATGATTAATCAGTGCATGATCATCCACGTGATCAGTGCATACACAGTCAAGTGATCAGTGCCTGAAATCACGTGATCAGTATAAGATCAGCTTCGTGATCAGAGTATGATCAGCCACGTGATCAGTTCATTATCAGCCACGTGATCAGTGCATGATCAGCCACGTGATCAGTGCATGCACAGTCAAGAGATCAGTGCGTGCAGTCACATGATCAGTATAAGATCAGCTTCGTGATCAGAGTATGGTCAGCCACGTGGTCAGTGCATGATCAGCCACGTGATCAGTGCATGATCAGACCCGTGATCAGTGCATGATCGCGTGATCAGTGTGATCAGTGCATGATGATCAAACCTGATTAGTGCATGATCAGGCACGTGATCAGTGCATGATCAGACACGTGATTAGTGCATGATCAGCCACATGATCTGTGCATGATCAATCACGTGATCAGTGTATGATCAGCCACGTCATCATTGCATGTGCAGTCACGTGATCAGTGTATGATCAGCCAGGTGATCAGTGCATTATCAGCCGCGTGATCAATGCATGATAGTTACGTGATCAGTGCATGCTCGATCACATGATGAGTGCATGATCAGCCACGTATTTAGTGCATGATAGCCATGTGATCATTGCCTACAGTTACATGATCAGTGCATGCGCAGTCACGTGATCAGTGCATGATACCCACGTGATCAGCGCATGATCAATAACATGATCAGCAACATTCAGACACGTGATCACTGTATGCTCAGTCACGTGATCAGTTCCTGATTAGCCACGTGATCAGTGTATGATCATCCTCGATATCAGTGCATGCGAAGTCACATGATCAGTGCATGATAGCCACGTGATCAGTGCATGATCAGTCACGTCTTCAGTGCATGATCAGTCACGTGATCAGTGCATGATCAGCTAGGTGATCAGTGCATGATAGCCAGGTGATCAGTGCATGATCAGTCACGTGTTCACTGTATGATCAGCCAGGTGATCAGTGCATGATAGCCACGTGATCAGTGCATAATCAGTCACGTGATCAGTGCATGATCAGTCACGTGATCAGTATATGATCAGTCACGTGATCAGTGAATGATCAGCCACGTGATCAGTGCATGATCAGGCACGTGATCAGTGCCTGATCAGTAATACGCTCAGTGTATTATCAGCCACGTGAACAGTGCATGATAGCCAAGTGATCAGTGCATGATCAGTCAGGTGATCAGTGCATGATCAGCCACGTGATCAGTGCATGCGGAGTCACGTGATCAGTTTACTGTCAGCTTCGTGATCAATGCATGATCAGCCACGGGATCAGTGCATGATCAGGCGCATGATCAGTGCATGATCAGTCACGTGATCAGTATATGATCAGCCAAGTGATAGGGCATGAAAGCCACGTGATCTGTTCATGATCAGCCACGAGACAAGTGCATGATGAGGCACGTGATCAGTGCATGATCAGCCAAGTGATCAGTGCATGCACAATCCCGTGGTCAGTGTATGATCAGCTTCATGATCAGTGCATATTCAGCCACGTGATCAGTGCATGATCAGTCACGTGATCAGTGCATGATAGCCACGTGACCAGTATATAATTAATCAGTGCATGATCATCCACATGATCAGTGCATGCACAGTCAAGTGATCAGTGCGTGCAGTCACATGATCAGTATAAGATCAGCTTCGTGATCAGAGTATGGTCAGCCACGTGGTCAGTGCATGATCAGCCACGTGATCAGAGTATGATCAGCCACGTGATCAGGGTATGATCAGCCATGTGATCAGTGCATGATCTGCAACGTGATTAGTGCATGATCAGGCACGTGATCAGTGCATGATCAGACACGTGATCAGTGCATGATCAGGCTCGTGATCAGTGCATGATAGCCAAGTGATCAGTGCATGATCAGTCACGTGTTCAATGTATGATCAGCCAGGTGATCAGTGCATGATAGCCACGTGACCAGTATATGATTAATCAGTGCATGATCATCCACGTGATCAGTGCATACACAGTCAAGTGATCAGTGCCTGAAATCACGTGATCAGTATAAGAT
>NW_027219191.1:0-8588 GCF_027580195.1 Bos mutus
AGCATGGAAAGAAATTCTAAGAGCTCTGTTTCCTCGTGGCAGAATTCATTGTGCCCAGAATGGTGCCTGGTGTATAGTCCATCCTCAATAAATACGTGTTAAAGTGGTAAAATGCATAAATGCTTTGAAAAAAATACAGAATGAAAAAAGTGAAAAGCCCTGAGAGTTTAATTTTCCTGGTTCCAGTTTAGTCACTATGAAATAAGCACATTGCTGTTGATTAAACATTTGTATGAAGAACTGATGCTAAAAGGTTAGGATGGCAGGAGAACACATTTTAAATATTTTTCTTTTTTCCTTTTCTATCTCCACACAGGATTTTCAGAATTTGGAGGAAAGAGATCTAACTGTGACAGGAGATGGAGGAACCCCACTGAGTGAAGGACAGAAAGCCCGGGTCAGCCTCGCCAGGTAAATGGGGTTTCACTTGCCATCCTGCCCCTCCTCCTCCGTGGCTCCTAGTGGACATGAACACGCAGACCCCGCTCACTGGGTGGGCCTGTGTGAAGCAAGGTCTTGGCCCTTTCCCTGGGCTTGTAGAAGGAACCTGGTGTTGTCGGACACCATCATGATTCAGAGATGAGACCCAGGGAGTGTGAAGTGTCCTCTCCTGATGTCTCTCTACATTTTCTAGAGCCGTGTATCAGGACGCAGACATCTACCTCCTGGACAATCCGCTCAGCTCAGTGGACGCAGAAGTCAGCAGGCACTTGTTCAAAAAGTGAGTTTGCACCTGTTTTATATCATTTTTCTTTCCAGGAACCCTGTAGGGATCAGGAAAGGGAGCTCAGGAAAGCCTTTGTACGAGACCCAACTCCTTCTGCTCTGGTGTTCCTCCCTCCCTTCTCTTCCCTCCACAGAAGATCCATCATAGAGAAATCTTACATCATGATGAGGTCAGGATAGGAAAATACAGCAGGTGCTTCCAGTGTGTGGAGGAGAGTGGGGTCCATGCTTTAGGGAGAGAGGGATAGATGGCAGATTCCCCCATGACTTGCTGTTGATGGATCCAGACCCCAGGGATAAGAAGGGCAATGTAAAAATTTTAAATCAGAGAGTAGGACTTGGTAACCTGGATGCCAGTCCTTTTTCCTCCATTGTGTGTTGAAGGCACATTGCTGCTGCTCTGCTAAGTCACTTCACTCGTGTCCGACTCTGTGTGACCCCATAGACGACAGCCCATCAGGCTCTCCCGTCCCTGGGATTCTCCAGGCAAGAACACTGGAGTAGGTTGCCATTTCCTTCTCCAGTGCATGAAAGTGAAAAGTGAAAGTGAAGTCGCTCAGTTGTGTATGATTCTTAGCCACCCCATGGACTGCAGCCCACCAGGCTCCTCCATCCATGGGATTTTCCAGGCAAGAGTACTGGAGTGGGGTGCCATTACCTTCTCCTGAAGGCACATTAGAAGTGAAGTTTTCAGTACCAACATAGGACTTCCATGGAAAGAGTATTGGTTTTGCTTATTAATTAATCTGTTGCTTTGGAAATACTTAATAAAGACTAAAATTTACAAATGATTTATTTCACATCTGAGTATAACTCAGTTGTTTTACATTGCTTCATGGATTCTTACTAGAATTAATAGTTAGACCCTTGTGTAGGGTTACCTTGAATTTGAAACTCGGTATCTTGGTTGAAGTCCTGACTCTCACTTTGTTTCTGGAATTTGTTGTCAGTGGCTCTTTCTTGGCCACAGAACTCCTGGAGGAGAAGAGCTCTGATGCTTTTCTGTCCTAACACACGCTGACTGAGGCCTCTTTGTAAGCCTCATGAATTCACTTTTTCTGAAACAGCCTCCACATCTACCCCTTGCTGTTGTTCACCTTGTAAAGCCAACAAGCTTTCCAGCTGCACTTATTAATGTCCTGCTGTATACACTGAGATTGATGCCCTTACAGATGTTCCTACACAAAACCTCTCAGTTTATAAGGAGGATGGTGAGCCAGGAGAGGGGAAGGACCACACTGGGCAGAATAAGGGAGACTAGGATGCCCAGCTCTCATTCCTGCCTCTGAGGAACCTGTCTCTACATGGAGCTGGTTAAGACAGATGCCTGGGAAAGCTCAGCAGAGTCACGGTTTAGAGAGTTTCCATACAGGGTAGGAAGTACTAAGTGGAAGCGGAAGTGGCAGCTGGAGGGTTTCACTGAAGTTGGAAGGTTCCCTGTGCCTGGGGCTGGGCGGGCAGTGCCCTGGGGCCTGCAGGCTGGGCAGATATGTGGAGGCTGAGAAGAGGACCCAGTCCTTTGCTGAAGGAAGAGGAGAAGCTCAGGTGAGGAAGCAGGGCTGTGAGGAGGACAACAGGCACATCCTCGCCTGGAGGAGGCGGGGTGTTCAGCAGAGAGAAGCTGTTTGGGAATTCTCATTGTCAGGTCCTGTGTTAGATTCTAGGACTGTGTCCATCCAGGCTGCTCTCACAGGAACCAGAGCTGGGTGGCTTAAAAATAATGGAAGTTTATCTATCTCGGTTCTGGAGGCTGAGAAAGTCCAAGTCAGGGTGCTGGCAGATTCAGCATCTGGTGAGGGTCTGATTCCAGTGTCCTCTTGTGCTGGAAGGGTGAGGGAGCCCTGTGGTTCCTTTTATCAGGACACTAATCCCTTTCATGGAGGCTCCACCCTCATGACCCAATCACCTCTTGATGGCCCCACCTCCTAATACCAACACAGTGAGGATTAGGTTTTAATGCATGAATTTTGAGGACAAAAGCATTCAGTCTATAGCAAACTGTCACAGATGGAGGTGCTTAGAGAACAGAAATTGATTCTCTCATGGTTCTTGAGGCTGGGAGTTCAGCGCGTGCGGGCAGCTTTGGTCTCTGCTGAGCATGCCTCCTTGCCCGCTGGTGGTGGCCACCGTGCGGTGTCCTCACGCGGTCTCCCCTCTGTCCTCAAGCACCCCTGTGTCTCTGTCTTTCTTTAAAAAGTTTTTATTGAAATATGGTTAATTTACAATATTATGTTACAATATTGTACAGCAAAATGGCTCAGTTATACACAGCTATACATTCTTTTTAATACTCTTTTCTGTTATGGTTTATCTCAGGTATTGAATATCCTGAATACAGTTCTCTGCACTATACCATAGGACTGTGTTGTCTGTCCATTATACACATAATAGTTCGCATCTGCTAACCCCAAATTCCCAGTCCATCTCTCCCCCACACCCCCTCCATCCATGCAATCCCAAATCTGTTCACTGTCTGTGAGTCTGTTTCTGTTTTGTAGATAGGTTCATTTTTGCCATTTTTTAGATTCCACATATAAGTGATACGTGATATCTTTCTCTTTCTGACTTACTTCACTTAGTATGATAAAGTCTAGGTCCATCTACATTTCTGCAAATGGTATTCTTTCTTTCTTTTTATTTTATGGCTGAGTAGTATTGCATCATCTATATGTATCATATCTTCTTTACCCATTCATTTTTCTATGGACATTTAGGTTGTTTCCATGTTTTGGCTATTGTGAATAGTTTTGCTATGAACATAGGGTTGCATGTGTCTTTTTGATTTATAGTTTCCCCCAGATATATGCCCAGAAATGGGATTACTGGATTATAAGATAATTCTGTTTTTAGTTTTCTGAGGAATCTCCATACTGTTTTCCATAATACCTGCAACAACTGATAATCCCACCAGCAGTGTAGAATGGTTCTCTTTACTCCATTCCCCCTCAGCCACTGTTATTTTAATCATGGCCATTCTCATTGGTGTGAGGTGATTCCAGATTGTAGTTTTGATTTGCATTTCTCCAATAATTCACAATGGTGAGCTTCTTTTGGCCATCTGTGTCTGTCCTTTGGAGAAATGTCTATTTAGTTCTGCCTATTTTTTGATGGGATTTTTTTGTTGTTGTTGAGTTGTATGAGCTGTTTGTATATTTTGGAAATTAAGCCCTTTTTGGTCACATCATTTGTAGTATTTTTTCCCATTCTGTAAGTTGTCTCTTCATTGTGTTTATGGTTTCCTTTACTGTGCAAAAGCTTGTAAGTTTGATTAGGTCCTATTTGTTTACTTTTTTTTATTAAAAATAATTATTTGTTTATGGCTGTGCTGGCTCTTTGTTGCTGTGGGGCTTTCTCTCTAGTTGTGATGAGCAGGGGCTTCTCTCTAGTTGCAGTGTGGGCTTCTCATTTCAGTGGCTCCTCTTGAGCAGTGCACCAGCTCTAGGGTGTGTGGGCTCAGTAGTTGAGGCTCCTGGACCCCAGAGCACAGGCCGGTAGTTGTGGTCCATGGACTGAGTTGCTCCGTGGTATGTGGGACCCTCCTGGACCAGGGATCGAAACCATGTTTCCTGCATTGGCACATGGGTTCTTTACCAGTGAGACACCAGGAAAGCCCTTTTTGTATATTTTTGCTTATATTTCTATTGCCTTAGGAGACTGACCTAAGAAAACATTGGTATAATTTATGTCAGAGAATGTTTGCCTCTAATCTCTTCTAGTAGTTTTATGGTGTCCTGTCTTATGATTAAGTTGTTAAGCCATTTTGAGTTTATTTTTGTGCATGGTGGGAGGGTGTGTTCCAACGTCATTGATTTGCAGTCCTGTGTCTCTGTCCTTGTGTCTTAGTCTCTGCTTCATCTAAACACACCAGTCAGATTAAATTAGGTCCAGTATAATTAAGGGTAATGATTAACTCTTTAAAGTCCCTGTCATCAAATTCTAAGGAACTGATGGTTAAAGTGTCAAGTGAATCTGAGAAATAGCCAAGTGAAGAGATTTCAGCAGAGTCCAGTGTGTGAGAGGGAGAAGTGTGAGGAGATCTGAGCTCTGGACATGAGGAGCTGGGATTCCACATCCACTAAACTGGGGTCATTAGTGTTTGGTGGGACCTGCCTGAGTGTAAAATGTGCTGAGTGTTGGGGTGATGAAAGAGTTGTGGAGATGGATGGTGGTGATGTCTGCACAACTATGTGAATGTACTTAGTGCCACTGGGCTGTATGCTTAAAATTGTTAAAATGGTATATTTCGTGTTATATATATTGTAACACTTATACAAACCTGCATAGTAGCAGTGAATCTTTGAGAACATGAGAGAACAGGGCAGATGACACATGGTGTGGCCTCCAGCTCTCTGATCTGTCCTCCCACCTTCTCCTTTTCATGACTTGATGAATTTTTCATTAGAGAAGTGCCTGTGTCTTGTCATGAGTTCAGTGACAGGAGCTAGTGCTGTGACAGCAATTCCCTACCCCCACCCTCCTGGCATCGTGAGTATCTCAGCATCTTTATTCCCAGGACCCTACCTTGAACTCACAAATGTGTGTCATCCCATCTTGTGAGCATCTGCACAAGTTCCCATCAGGGCAGGAACAGATGCTACTGGCTGTTGCATCCATGTCACAGGGGAAGGCAATTGGTGTAGAGTACAGTGTGCTGATCACAGACGTTCTCCTGAGTTATTTTTTGAACAGAGGAGATATTTTCAAAATCCTCTCAAATATTTTGGGTGTACCACTTTGGATATATACTTGAGAGAAGCAGGCTTAAGACAGTTGTTTGCTAATCAGAACCACATTCTCTAGGGTGATTTAAAGCAAAAGCAGAGAGCATGAAAGAAATTTAGGAAATCACTCAGCAGCAACTGGAGAGTGTTCTCAAGCTAGAGAATTGGATGGAACAATATGCTGTGAGAGATGGTAGTCATGTGGAAGCTGAGTCATGTGAAGGGTTCTGTATTAAAAGTGAACGAATCACACTTCTACTTACAATGAACAGACTCCTTCAGTCATGAAGGAAGGTCATTAAGGTTTGTGAGTTTTACAATTTATGCTGTGAATACTAAATGGGTTCTGTCACCCACAGAAGGTGAGGGGCCTTGAGTGAACTGATGCTGTCTCACCTGTGTCCAGCTGTGGATCCTGTCCTGGTTCAGCCCCAAATCCCAGACCCCCGCCTCCTGCATTATCAAGTCTTTGGGTCTGTCCTGATCAGACTTCCATGCTGTTGTCTACACAGCTCACTCTCCTGCTCCAGCTGGTCTCAGACCCCTCTTCACATTCAGGGAGCAGCTCCAGGTCCTCAGACAGAGAACAGGCTTCCTTGCCGTCTGCCCCCCTCAGCCTTTCCGGCTCCATCCCCACTCGGTGTCTGGCTGTGCAGGCTCTGTGGGGTCCTTTCTCACCCCATCTGTCTGCACACTGGTCCTCTGTCCCAGAGCCAGGAGCAGTGTGCAGGATCCAGAAGGAAGGTGGCCCTGCTGTTCCCTCCCGCTCCTCCAGGGGGCGCCCATGCCCTCCGTGGGTGCACTTGACCATTTATGAGTCCCCCCACTGGCACCCCACTCCAGTGCTCTTGCCTGGAGAATCCCATGGATGGAGGAGCCTGGTGGGCTGCAGTCCATGGGGTCGAGGAGAGTCCGGACACGACTGAGCGACTTCACTTTCACTTTTCACTTTCACCCATTGGAGAAGGAAATGGCAACCCACTCCAGTGTTCTTGCCTGGAGAATCCCACGGATGGTGGAGCCTGGTGGGCTGCCGTCTATGGGGTTGTACAGAGTCGGACACAACTGAAGTGATTTAGCAGCAGCAGCAGTAGCAGCCACCTGCCCCCAAGCTGTGAATGCAGGGAGGCGCTTTAGCCCAGCATGTTCTGTCCCAGGACCCCTGTACTTGCTGTGTCTTCTTCCAGGATGTTTCTCCAGACAGTCTCAGGGCTCCTATGCCTCCCCAGAAAAGTGAAAATCGCTCAGTCATGTCCGACTCTGTGACTTCACGGACTATACAGTCCATGGAATTCTCCAGGCCAGAATACTGAAGTGGGTGGCCTTTCCCTTCTCCAAGGGATCTTCCCAACCCTGGGATCAAATCCAGGTCTCTTGCATTGCAGGTGGATTACTTTAGCAGCTGAGCCACAGGGGAATCCCAGCAATATTGGAGTGGGTGGTCTATCCCTTCTCCAGCATATCTTCCCGAACCCAGGAATTGAACTAGGGTCACCTGCATTGCAGGCAGATTCTTTACCAGCTGAGCTGTCAGGGACCAGCCCTTATATAGGATTATATGTGGGATTATAGGATTAACACAGCCTTTATATAGGAATAACAGTCAAACAACTGGTTGCTGCTCAGTAATTTCTATGTCATGACTTGGAAATCTTTATTCTAAAAACTTGGAAAACAGCTGTTGGTGCCTCCTTCACTGGACTACTTTTTAGAATTTTTTCAGTTCAGTTTAGTTGCACAGTCATGTCCAACTCTTTGTGACCCCATGAGCTGCAGCATGCCAGGCCTCCCTGTCCATCACCAACATCTGGAGTCTACCCAAACCCATGTCCATCGAGTTGGTGATGCCATCCAGCCATCTCATCCTCTGTAGTCCCCTTCTCCTCCTGTGCTCAATCTTTCCCAGCATCAGGATCTTTTCAAATGAGTCAGTTCTTCGCATCAGGTGGTCAAAGTATTGGAGTTTCAGGTTCAACATCAGTCCTTCCAATGAACACCCAGGACTGATCTCCTTTAGGATGGACTGGTTGGATCTCCTTGCAGTCCAAGGGACTCTCAAGAATCTTCTCCAACACCACAGTTCAAAAGCATCAGTTCTTCGGCTCTCAGCTTTGTTCACCATCCAACTCTCACATCCATACATGACCACTGGAAAAACCATAGCCTTGACTAGATGGACCTTTGTTGGCAAAGTAATGTCTCTGCTTTTCAACATGCTATCTAGGTTGGTCATAACTTTTCTTCCAAGGAGTAAGTGTCTTTTAATTTCATGGCTTCAGTCACCATCTGCAGTGATTTTGGAGCCCCACAAAATAAAGTCTGACACTGTTTCCACTGTCTCCCCATCTATTTCCCATGAAGTGATGGGACCAGATGCCATGATCTTAGTTTTCTCAATGTTGAGCTTGAAGCCAACTTTTTCCACTCTCCACTTTCATTTTCATCAAGAGGCTTTTTAGTTCCTCTTCACTTTCTGCCATAAGGGTGGTGTCATCTGCATATGTAAGGTTATTGAGATTTCTCCCGGCAATCTTGATTCCAGCTTGTGCTTCTTCCAGCCCAGCATTTCTCATGATGTACTCTGCATAGAAGTTAAATAAGCAGGGTGACAATATATCAGGGAGCCTTGATGTACTCCTTTTCCTATTTGGAACCAGTCTGTTGTTCCATGTCCAGTTTTGACTGTTGCTTCCTGACCTGCATATAGGTTTCTCAAGAGGCAGGTCATGTGGTCTTGTATTCCCATCTCTTGAAGAATTTTCCACAATTTATTGTGATCCACACAGTCAAAGGCTTTCTCATAGTCAATAAAGCAGAAATAGATGTTTTTCTGGAACTCTCTTGCTTTTTCCATGATCCAGCAGATGTTGGCAATTTGATCTCTGGTTCCTCTACCTTTTCTAAAACCAGCTTGAACATCAATTAGATGGTGTATAAACCTGTGAAATTCTCTAAGGGGTCGATGGGGGGATACTTTGTTAATATAGACCCTCAGTCTATAACTTAAAAAAAAACCTGTCTCCATTTCCTGTTTTGTAACATTCCATATTTTGGATATATAAAATTCACTGATATGTTGCCAGAATTTCATAGATTTTTTTCTCCCTTTTTCTCCCTTTCTTCCTTTTTGTCTTTTGAAGG
>NW_027219192.1:0-6190 GCF_027580195.1 Bos mutus
CCTGCCTGCTCATCGATTGATAATCGCCAGCTGGGCGCCGCGACACCTGCCTGCTCATCTGCTTGAAAAGCTGGGCCGCGTGACACCTGCCTGCTCATCTGCTTGACACCTGCCTGCTCATCTGCCTGATCTGGCGATGAAGCTGAGGCCGTGCGACACCTGCCTGCTCATCTTGATGGTGAGGGCTGGGCCCAGCGACACCTGCCTGCTCTTCTGTGGTTATCGACAGCGATGGAACACCTGCCTGCTCATCTGCGATAATCGCCAGCTGGGCGCGTGACACCTACCTGCTCATCTGCTTGATGTACCGCCAGCTAGCCCCGACACCTGCTTGTTCATCTTGATGTCGGCTTGGCTAAATGCCAGCTGGGCGGCGTGACACCTGCCTGCTCCTCCATGCTGATTGATAATCGACAGCCCCGCGACGCCTGCCTGCTCATCTGTGAGTAATCGCCAGCTGAGCGCGTGACACCTGCCTTCTCTGTGCTGGCCATGGCTAACCACAAAAACCTGCCTTCTCATCTCTTGATAATCGCCAGCTGTTGAGGCGCGACACCCTGCCTGCTCATCTGTTTGATAATCGCCAGCTGGGCGGCGTGACACCTGCCTGCTCATCTGTGATAATAGCCAGCTGGCCTTATGCACCTTTTCCTGCCTGCTCATCTGGCGATAATCGCTCAGCTGAGCCGCGTGACCGCGACCTGCCTCATCTGCTTGATAATCACAAGCTGGGCCTCGCGACACCTGCCTGCTCATCTTTTGATGGTCGCCAGCTGCGGCGACACCTGCCTGCTCATCTTTTTGATAGCTGCCAGCTGAACGCGCGACCACCTCTTTAATCTCAGTTGCGCCGCTGATGTTCATCAAACATCTGCCTGTTTGACCTGCTGCTCATCTGCCTGCTGTGATGTCGAAAACCCCGATAATGCCACCTGCCTGCTGAGCCCTGCCTGCTCACCTGCCTGTTCATCTGTGACTGTGGCCAGCTGAACGCTTGATGACACCTGCCTGCTCATCTAGTTGATAATCGCCAGCTGGGCGCGCGACGCCTGCCTGCTCATCTGCCAGCGCCGATCGCCAGCTGAGCGCGACACCTGCCTGCTCATCTGCTTGATAATCGACAGCTGGCCGCGGGACACCTGCCTGCTCATTTTCGCTATGATGTCGCCAGCTGCGCCGCGCAGACACCTGCCTGCTCATCTGGCGCCTGTCGCCAGCTGGGCCGCGTGACACCTGCCTGCTCATCTTTTTGATAATTGCCAGCTGGGCGCGCGACACCTGCCTGCTCATCTGATTGATAATGGAGCAGCTGAGCGGCGACACCTGCCTGCTCATCTGTGATATCGCCAGCTGGGCCCCGACACCGCCTGCTCATCTGCTTGATAATCGGCGGCTGAGCGCAGCGTGACCTGCCTGCTCATCTGCATGATAATCGCCAGCTGGTCCGCGCGACACCTTCCTGCTCATCTGGCGATAATGCGCCAGCTGGGCGCGTGACACCTGCCTTCTCATCTGGCAATGATCGCAAGCTGAGCCTTGCGACCCCTGCCTGCTCATCTGCTTGATAATCTTCCAGCTGGGCATGTGACACCTGCCTGCTCATCTTTTTGATAATGCGACGGCTGAACCCGCGACACCTGCCTGCTCATCTGTGATGTCGCCAGCTAGAGGCGCCACGACACCTGCCTGCTCATCTTGGCGGTAATCGACAGCTGAGCCGTGCGACACCTGCCTGCTCATCTGCTTGATAATGGCCAGGTGAGCCGCGACACCTGCCTGCTCATCTGCTTGATAATTGACGGCTGAGCCGCGCGACACCTGCCTGCTCATCTGTGATAATCGCCAGCTGCCCGCGCGACACCTGCCTGCTCATCTGTGAATGGCCCAGCTGGGCCGCGAAACACCTGCCTTCTCATCTGCGTGATAATCGCCAGCTGAGCCACGTGACCCCTGCCTGCTCATCTGCTTCGTAATCGCCAGCTGGGCCGCGCGACACCTGCCTGCTCATCTGTGGCTGCTTCGCCAGCTGGGCGGCGCGACACCTGCCTTCTCATCTCTTGATAATCGACTGCTGGCGTATGACCTGCCTGCTCATCTGCTTGAGCCGTCGGCCAGCTGGAACCGCCACGACAAGTGCCTGGTCATCTTTTTGATAATACACCAGCTGGACCCTTGCGACACCTGCCTCCTCATCTTTTGATACTGGCCAGCTGAGCCCGCGCGACACCTGCCTGCTCATTTTGATTATCGACAGCTGAAACTGCGGTACCTGCCTGTTCATCTTCTTGACTGTCGCCAGCTAGACGTGACACCTGCCTGTTCATCTCTTGAATAATCGCCAGCTGAGCCATGACACCTGCCTGCTCATCTGCTTGATAATCGACAGCTGGGCTGCACAACACCTGCCTGTTCATCTTGCCTAATTGCAGCCCAGCTGATCCGCGCGCGACACCTGCCTGCTCATCTGCTTGATAATCGCCAGCTGGCGCGTGACATCTGCCTGCTCATCTTTTTGATTATCGCCAGCTGGGCCGCGCGACACCTGCCTGCTCATCTGTGATAATCGACTGGCTGAGCCACGCGACACCTGCCTGTTCATCTGATTGATAATTGACAGCTGAGCCACGTATTGCCTGCCTGTTCATCTGCTCGCTGAGCTCATCGACACCTGCCTTCTCATCTGACGGATAATCGCCAGCTGGCCCTTGCGACACCTGCCTGCTCATCTGTGATAATCGACAGCTGGGCCGCGTGACACCTGCCTGCTCATCTTTTTGATAATCGACAGCTGAGCCTAGCGACACCTGCCTGCTCATCTGGCGATGTCCCAGCTGAGCCGCGCGACACCTGCCTGTTCATCTGTGATGGATCGACAGCTGAGCCGCCGACATCAGCCTGCTCATCTGCTTGATAATCGCCAGCTGAGCCATGGCGACACCTGCCTGTTCATCTGCTTGATAATCGACGGCTGAGCGCCGACACCTGCCTGCTCATCTGCGCCCACGATATCGCCAGCTGAGCCCGCGCGACACCTGCCTGCTCATCTGCTTGATAATCGCCAGCTGAGGCCGCGCGACACCTGCCTGCTCATCTGCTTGATAATCGCCAGCTGAGCCGCGCGACACCTGCCTGCTCATCTGCTTGATAATCGCCAGCTGAGCCGCGCGACACCTGCCTGCTCATCTGCTTGATAATCGCCAGCTGAGAGCCGCGACACCTGCCTGTTCATCTGCTTGCTAAGCGAAAACTGAGCCGCGCGACACCTGCCTGCTCATCTGCTTGATAATCGCCAGCTGAGCCGCGCGACACCTGCCTGCTCATCTGCTTGATAATCGACAGCTGAGCCCGCGACACCTGCCTGCTCATCTGCTTGATAATCGCCAGCTGAGCCCGCGACACCTGCCTGCTCATCTGCTTGATAATCGCCAGCTGAGCGCGCGACACCTGCCTGCTCATCTCTTTGATAATCGCCAGCTGAGCCCGCGACACCTGCCTGCTCATCTGCTTGATAATCGCCAGCTGAGCCCGCGCGACACCTGCCTGCTCATCTGCTTGATAATCGCCAGCTGAGCTGCGCGACACCTGCCTGCTCATCTGCTTGATAATCGCCAGCTGAGCCGCCGCGACACCTGCCTGCTCATCTGCTTGATAATCGCCAGCTGAGCGCGCGACACCTGCCTGCTCATCTGCTTGATAATCGCCAGCTGAGCCGCGCGACACCTGCCTCATCTGCTTGATAATCGCCAGCTGAGCGCGCGACACCTGCCTGCTCATCTGCTTGATAATCGCCAGCTGAGCCGCGCGACACCTGCCTGCTCATCTGCTTGATAATCGACAGCTGAGCCGCGACACCTGCCTGCTCATCTGCTTGATAATCGACAGCTGAGCCCGCGCGACACCTGCCTGCTCATCTGCTTGATAATCGACAGCTGAGCCGCGCGACACCTGCCTGCTCATCTGCTTGATAATCGCCAGCTGAGCCCGCGCGACACCTGCCTGCTCATCTGCTTGATAATCGCCAGCTGAGCCGCGCGACACCTGCCTGCTCATCTGTGATAATCGACAGCTGATCGCGACACCTGCCTGCTCATCTGCTTGATAATCGACAGCTGAGCTGCCTGACACCTGCCTGCTCATCTGCTTGATAATCGCCAGCTGAGCCCGCGCGACACCTGCCTGCTCATCTGCTTGATAATCGACAGCTGAGCGCGCGACACCTGCCTGCTCATCTCTGATAATCGCCAGCTGAGCGCGCGACACCTGCCTGCTCATCTGCTTGATAATCGACAGCTGAGCCGGCGCGACACCTGCCTGCTCATCTGCTTGATAATCGACAGCTGAGCCGCGCGACACCTGCCTGCTCATCTGCTTGATAATCGCCAGCTGAGCGCGCGACACCTGCCTGCTCATCTGCTTGATAATCGACAGCTGAGCCCGCGACACCTGCCTGCTCATCTGCTTGATAATCGCCAGCTGAGCGCGCGACACCTGCCTGCTCATCTGCTTGATAATCGCCAGCTGACGACCTGCCTGCTCATCTGCCTGCCTAATCAGCTGATTGCGCGACACCTGCCTGCTCATCTGCTTGATAATCGACACCTGCCACCTGCCTGCTCATCTGTGATAATCGCCAGCTGAGGCCGCGACACCTGCCTGCTCATCTGTGATAATAATCAGCTGAGCCGCGCGACACCTGCCTGCTCATCTGCTTGATAATCGCCAGCTGAGCCGCGCGACACCTGCCTGCTCATCTGCTTGATAATCGACAGCTGAGCCGCGCGACACCTGCCTGCTCATCTGTTTGATAAATCGCCAGCTGAGCCGCCGCGACACCTGCCTGCTCATCTGCTTGATGATAATCGACAGCTGGCCCGCGCGACACCTGCCTGCTCATCTGTGATAAATCGCCAGCTGAGCGCGCGACACCTGCCTGCTCATCTGCTTGATAATCGCCAGCTGAGCCGCGCGACACCTGCCTGCTCATCTGTGATAATCGCCAGCTGCCGCGCGACACCTGCCTGCTCATCTGCTTGATAATCGCCAGCTGAGCCCGCGCGACACCTGCCTGCTCATCTGCTTGATAATCGCCAGCTGAGCCGCGCGACACCTGCCTGCTCATCTGCTTGATAATCGCCAGCTGAGCCGCGCGACACCTGCCTGCTCATCTGCTTGATAATCGCCAGCTGAGCCGCACGACACCTGCCTGCTCATCTGCTTGATAATCGACAGCTGAGCCGCGCGACACCTGCCTGCTCATCTGCTTGATAATCGCCAGCTGAGCCGCGCGACACCTGCCTGCTCATCTGCTTGATAATCGACAGCTGAGCCGCGCGACACCTGCCTGCTCATCTGCTTGATAATCGCCAGCTGAGCCGCGCGACACCTGCCTGCTCATCTGCTTGATAATCGACAGCTGAGCCGCGCGACACCTGCCTGCTCATCTTTTGATAATCGACAGCTGAGCCGCGCGACACCTGCCTGCTCATCTGCTTGATAATCGCCAGCTGAGCCGCGCGACACCTGCCTGCTCATCTGATTGATAATCGCCAGCTGAGCCGCGTGACACCTGCCTGCTCATCTGCTTGATAATCGCCAGCTGAGCCCGCGCGACACCTGCCTGCTCATCTGCTTGATAATCGACAGCTGAGCCGCGCGACACCTGCCTGCTCATCTTTTTGATAATCGCCAGCTGAGCCGCGCGACACCTGCCTGCTCATCTTTTGATAATCGACAGCTGAGCCGCGCGACACCTGCCTGCTCATCTGCTTGATAATCGACAGCTGAGCCGCGCGACACCTGCCTGCTCATCTGCTTGATAATCGCCAGCTGAGCCCGCGACACCTGCCTGCTCATCTGTGATAATGCCGCCAGCTGGCGCGCGCGACACCTGCCTGCTCATCTGCTTGATAATCGCCAGCTGAGCCCGCGACACCTGCCTGCTCATCTGCTTGATAATCGACAGCTGAGCCGCGCGACACCTGCCTGCTCATCTGCTTGATAATCGCCAGCTGGGCCCCGCGACACCTGCCTGCTCATCTGCTTGATAATCGACAGCTGAGCCCGCGACACCTGCCTGCTCATCTGCTTGATAATCGACAGCTGAGCGCGCGACACCTGCCTGCTCATCTGCTTGATAATCGCCAGCTGGGCGCGCGACACCTGCCTGCTCATCTGCTTGATAATCGACAGC